>NW_027189137.1:3545141-3610775 GCF_040958095.1 Procambarus clarkii | reverse complement strand
CATTACAGGCTCATGAAACTTGTCCCTAAATTAACCAAATGTTTCCTAGCGGTATTTTTTGTTCTCGTGTGTGTTCTCAGTAAGGACCAGTGGACGACCCGACAGATGATGGCTCCCTTGAACATCGTGAAGAGATCCCAGGGATTGGAGATTTGCACTGCGAGAGTTGCAAATCGAGAGTTGCTGGAACTAGGTGTGGGCCTGCAACCTAACTCCGACAAGGTCAAATACCAGCAAATACCAGCTTGTTCGCAGCAAAATGCGAACAAGCCTGAATGGTCCCCAGGACAATATGCAACTGAAAACTCACACCCCAGAAGTGACTCGAACCCATACTCCCAGAAGCAACGCAACTGGTATGTACAAGACGCCTTAATCCACTTGACCATCACGACCGGACATAATGAGGTGATAGCCGAGGCTATTTGAACCACCCCACCGCCGGCACTCGGATAGTTATCTTGGGCATAGCATTTTTCAGTTGCATATTGTCCTGGGACCATTTAAGATAGGTTAGGTTAGATTAGGTAGGGTTGGTTAGGTTCGGTCATATAACTATGTTAATTTTAACTCCAATAAAAAAAATTGACCTCATACATAATGAAATGGGTAGCTTTATCATTTCATAAGAAAAAAATTTGAGAAAATATATTAATTCATGAAAACTTGGCTTATTAGGCAAATCGGGCCTTGCATAGTAGGCTGAGAAGTGCGTTCTAGCTACTAGGTACGACATATATATATATATATATATATATATATATATATATATATATATATGTCGTACCTAGTAGCCAGAACGCACTTCTCAGCCTACTATGCAAGGACCGATTTGCCTAATAAGCCAAGTTTTCATGAATTAATTGTTTTTCGACTACCTAACCTAGCTAACCTAACCTAACCTAACTTTTTCGGCTACCTAACCTAACCTAACCTTTAAAGATAGGTTAGGTTAGGTTAGGTAGGGTTGGTTAGGTTCGGTCATATATCTACGTTAATTTTAACTCCAATAAAAAAAAATTGACCTCATACATAATGAAATGGGTAGCTTTATCATTTCATAAGAAAAAAATTAGAGAAAATATATTAATTCAGGAAAACTTGGCTTATTAGGCAAATCGGGCCTTGCATAGTAGGCAGAGAAGTGCGTTCTGGCTACTAGGTACGACATATATATATATATATATATATATATATATATATATATATATATGTCGTACCTTGTAGCCAGAACGCACTTCTCTGCCTACTATGCAAGGCCCGATTTGCCTAATAAGCCAAGTTTTCATGAATTAATTGTTTTTCGACTACCTAACCTACCTAACCTAACCTAACCTAACTTTTTCGGCTACCTAACCAAATTAGGTAGGGTTGGTTAGGTTCGGTCATATATCTACGTTAATTTTAACTCCAATAAAAAAAAATTGACCTCATACATAATGAAATGGCTAGCTTTATCATTTCATAAGGAAAAAATTAGAAAAAATATATTAATTCAGGAAAACTTGGCTTATTAGGCAAATCGGGCCTTGAATAGTAGGCCAAAAAGTGAGTTCTGGCTACTAGGTACGACATATATATATATATATATATATATATATATATATATATGTCGTACCTAGTAGCCAGAACTCACTTCTCAGCCTACTATTCAAGGCCCGATTTGCCTAATAAGCCAAGTTTTCCTGAATTAATATATTTACTATAATTTTTTTCTTATGAAATGATAAAGCAACCCTTTTCTCTATGTATGAGGTAAATTTTTTTTTATTGGAGTTAAAATTAACGTAGATATATGACCGAACCTAACCAACCCTACCTAACCTAACCTAACCTATATTTATAGGTAAGGTTAGGTTAGGTAGCCAAAAAAAGCTAGGTTAGGTTAGGTTAGGTAGGTTAGGTAGACGAAAAAACATTAATTCATGAAAACTTGGCTTATTAGGCAAATCGGGCCTTGAATAGTAGGCTGAGAAGTGCGTTCTGGCTATTAGGTACGACAATATATATATATATATATATATATATATATATATATATATATGTATATATATATAATATATATATATATATATATATATATATATATATATATATATATATATATATATATATATATATATATATATGTCGTACCTAGTAGCCAGAACGCGCTTCTCAGCCTACTATGCAAGAACCGATTTGCCTAATAAGCCAAGTTTTCATGAATTATTTGTTTTTCGACTACTTAACCTACCTAACCTAACCTAACATTTTTGGCTACCTAGCCTAACCTAACCTATAAAAATAGGTTAGGTTAGGTACGGTTGGTTAGGTTCGGTCATATATCTACGTTAATTTTAACTCCAATAAAAAAAAATTGACCTCATACATATTGAAATGGGTAGCTTTATCTTTTCATAAGAAAAAAATTAGAGAAAATATAATAATTCATGAAAACTTGGCTTATTAGGCAAATCGGGCCTTGCATAGTAGGCTGAGAAGTGCGTTCTGGCTACTAGGTACGACATATCTATATATATATGTCGTACCTAGTAGCCAGAACGCACTTTGCAGCATACTATGCTAGGCCCGATTTGCCTAATAAGCCAAGTTTTCATGAATTAATTGTCTTTCGGCAACCTAACCTACCTAACTGTTATGATCTCAGCCTGCAGGAGAAACGAGTCTCCCTCCTTGAGAGTTATTCATCAAGCCTGACCTGATTAGAAGGTCTAGCAAATATTGAGGTAATAACACAAATGTAAAATAGTTGCTTGGATATGTGTAACAAATTGAGATTATGGGCAATGAAGAAGAAAACAGATAAATGACTGGCTAGGAGATGTGGATATTTTGCTGGAGGCGTGAGGCTCGCTTCTGTAGGGGCTCTGACCTCACTTGAGTGCCAGACATCGCAGGGGAAAGCCGCGCTCCGTTGAGCTCCCGTCAGAAGGGAACCCCTAGTGATATATCTCGAAGAGAAGAGAAGTGTGCAGACGTACCAGCTGTGGAATTGAGCTGGGAACGTTGTGGTCTCAAGTCCCGGTCGACGAAGTGTTTATTAAACCGCCCAGAGGCATTATTGTGGGCCGTGGCAGCGGCCTGACCAAGCTTCGTCAGAGGGAGGAGCGCCCTCGACTAGACAATCTGTGGTTTGTCTTTGGGGAAGAAGTTGCTGAGAACTTCGAAGCCAGCACAGATGAAGTAGTTGATGAGACTCCAAGGTAGTGGAGGAGAGGACCTCGAGCTGTGAGGAGAAGCAGCAGTGAAGAGGAGTGTCACGTGCTTCTGCAGAGGTGGTGAAGCACCATAGTTGCTCGAGGGAACTTCATGGTGTAGCAGCCAAGAGAGCTGTGGAGAACCCTAACAGAAGGGTGAAGCACCGTGTTGCTCAAGGAAACATCATGATAGCAGCCTGGAGGAGCTGCAGAGGATCCTGGTAGTGAAGCCCGGAAGAACCTAAAGATATCAGGGTAGTGAACTTCCAGAGGTGGAAGGGAAGTTTTGGTGGATTACTTGTAGGGAGTTGATAGTGTTTGGTTGTCATTAGCGTGCAAGACGCAGTGAGAGGTGAGTGGTTGTTGGCATTCTTATGTCAAGGAGTGTTTTATACTGAAGTTTAGAGTTGCAGGCGTAGGCTGGATTACCTACAGATGTATGCGTTCTAGGACTGATAGAGTGATCGATTGATCATTGTTGTGTATCAATGAACATTTATACTGATATATGTTATTTCATGCAAATGCTGATTTTCTTTGTACACATTTATAGATACATATACATAATCTCTTGCTGATGGTGCAACAGTGTATGTAGACTCGATCAACTTGAGGAGGTTGATAGTATCAGATGGTGAACCAGGAGATAGGATACCACTTGATCAGCTGATGATAGAGTTCTGATGGTGTTGGAGTGCAACCTGATTGTAATAGTATACAGTATAGGATTCATTATTATTATATTTGTGTATGTATTGTGTATGTGCGTTGTCCAGTAAATGTATACCAATTTGCTGGTATTTGACCTTGTCCTAGTGAGGCTTCCCCATGAAATAGTACAGAAGGAGAGAGAGAGAGAGAAAGAACCAAGAACCACTGCTGTGGACAGGGTTAAAGGTAATGCTAATAAGTCAAAAGGGGATTGAGGAGATCATATCACCTAAGGAGAGAGTGGGGAGTCACAGCGGCTCGAGTGGGTGTGTGCACGTGACAGCGAGGCTGAGTGTTGGAGCCGCATCCCCTAAACATGTGACGTCGAGCCCCTCTCCAAGAGCCAGAAGCGCCTAGTATGATCTCCTAGTGAAGTGTAAGCACTCTACCGAGTTGTGGGTTGGGTTGTCCGTTGAGAAGGATCAACGACGACAACACCACCAACCCACAATCTATAATACTAACCTAACCTAACCTAACTTTTTCGGCTAGGTTAGGTTCGGTCATATATCTACGTTAATTTTAACTCCAATAAAAAAAATTGACCTCATACATAATGAAATGGGTAGCTTTATCATTTCATAAGAAAAAAAATAGAGAAAATATATTAATTCAGGAAAACTTGGCTTATTAGGCAAATCGGGCCTTGCATAGTTGGCCGAGAAGTGCGTTCTGGCTACTAGGTACGACATATATATATGTCGTACTCTATGTATTCTATGTCGTTGGACATAGAATCTCTGTTTACCAACGTACCTGTGGATGAAACATTCAGGATGATAGCCGACAGAGTGTACCATGATCCGGCCTGTACTCCTCTTGACATATCAGAAAACATTTTAAGGAAACTACTCCAAGCTTGTACTAAAGAGGCACCCTTCTTGAGCCCGGATGGACACATGTATAAGCAAGTAGATGGGGTCGCCATGGGTTCTCCCCTAGGTGTCCTATTTGCAAACTTCTACATGGGTACCATCGAGCAAAAAGTCTTAGTCGACATGAACTTGAAACCGGCCATATACTGCAGATATGTTGACGACATTTTTACACAGGTACCTGATGTCAGACATCTGCAGGAGATGAAGGAGGCATTTGAGCAGAATTCTGTGTTGCGTTTCACTTACGAGATGGAGAAGGATGGGAAGCTGCCCTTTCTAGATGTAACAGTCATGGAAAGGAGCGGAGTTTTCCACACTGCAGTCTACACTAAGGTGTTATGGCCCTATTGGGTCGCAACTGGGTTCTTTCTCTGATGTTATTAGAGTTTGGGTATCCGGCCCCAAGCTAGTAGTGGCTTTCAAGAGGTGTGTTCCGTAACGCAAGTAAATTAAAGGGGAAGGGATAAAACTGCACAAAATTAAATATATATTCACCACCACCAATAAATAAATATATAAACCATCACAAGCGGGGTTGCTATTACTACACTTATTTACAATAACTTCTTCGAAGACACAGGATGCTCCACGGTGCTCAACGATGCTTAGCCCTTGATCCTTTTCTTTGTGGCCGTACGATGAATCCTTAGATTCTCCTAGCGAGTCTATCCTGGCCACAGGCCTGCCAAATCCAAATCCCACTGGGTGCACAGTCGTGGAGGCCGTGAACCACAAATCCAGCCTGTAGCTGATAGGTTCCAATCAGCAATGCTGCGTAGGCCACTCCACGACCGATACTAGTGTTGCGAACCCTAGGCAGGAGCCTCGTGTGATTCCACAGATCACTCTCCTCACCACAACACCCCAGTGGCTAGTCTTCTCCACCAGTCAGCCCCGGGTATGACAATCCCTGGTTCTGCCACCTCACAGGCAGGCTAACACAACAGTGTTCATCCGGGGGGGGGGGGTGACTTACAGCTTCAGCAGCAAATGCGTGGAGGTTCTACGGCTGCCTTGGGTAGACTGATCCACCGTCCGATTCAGCAGTCCCAGGTCGACTCTGTAATCAGACACGTCATCAGTACTGGTTACACTCTAGGGCACCTCACTTACAGGCTTAGACACAAACTCCCACCTATCCACTCCATAGATGGCGTTGCTGTCTAAACGTCACCTCACCAGAGGTCAGCAGCGGCTACGTCACGAGCTGATTAGGACGGGAAAGTAGCCCTTGTGGCCAGTATATCTCGTCCTCACTAGATGGCGTCGTCCATTTGGAGGGGGTTTCGGGAGCTGACCCACAGATAGCGCGGTCGTCACTGCTCTGTGCTCGGACGCTGGGCTCGGGTCCGTAACACCTCCCCACCAAAAAGAATTTGGTTTGGGGTTCTATAAAGAAAAACACAAACCAAATTAGTACGTGGATACAACTCCACACGTACTCACGTACATTAAGAACTTTGGTGGCTAGGCTGTCTTGTCCACAAAACTGTCCTAATGGGCAACTCTGGCATGAAGGAAACTTGTAGATGGAAGGCAATGACCTGCCTGATGTGATCTTCCACACTTCCACTGCGATGTCAAGCAGCGGCATAATCTCACTTGCCTCAAGTAAGGATCGGTATAGACACGATCTGGGGCGACTCGACACCTCCCTGTGTCGTGGCAGCGTTGATGGCTGGTTACAGACGGCATTTCTAGTACCGGTCCAGTAGTCCTTCAGGGAGACGGGAACCTGGAATACAGGGGTCTGATAATTTAGAGTGACAGCGACAGTGGGTAAGACAGTACTTACAGCATACACCTCTACTAGGCCCACACCTAGTTCCAGCAACTCTCGATTTGCAACTCTCGCAGTGCAAATCTCCAATCCCTGGGATCTCTTCACGATGTTCAAGGGAGCCATCATCTGTCGGGTCGTCCACTGGTCCTTACTGAGAACACACACGAGAACAAAAAATACCGCTAGGAAACATTTGGTTAATTTAGGGACAAGTTTCATGAGCCTGTAATGTCCATAGCCGGCTATATCCATTAGCCTGGTTTGGACCGAAGAGGGCACTATAACCTTCGCACTTACCTCACATACCTCCGACGTCTGGGGAATCTCTGGCCGGTTCAATGAACGCTGTACCTTGCCATACCGCAAGTACTCAGGTGCCTTCACTCCAGACTCTGGGGTATCCGTGGGTGCTTGCACACGAGGCCTCTCTTTTCGCTCAGTCGCTTCTGCCTCCTAAACCGCATGTTCCTCGTCGGGAGAAGAATCGGGAGACTCTGCTATAATGCTGTCGATCTGTGGGTCAGAGGAAGGATTAAACATGTTATCTATTTCAAGGTCTGTCTGTACCTGAACATTACCACTGCCTGTTGTTACCTCAGACCTTGCTGTTCCGGCTGACTCGTCCGCGACCTTGGGATGATTGTTGCTCCAATCTGTCACCAAGTCGTTGGCTAGTATCACGTCAATCCCAGCTATAGGTAGGGTATCGACTACTGCCAACGCACATGTGCCGCTGAAGTAAGGCGAGTCGAGATGTACCGGCACTAAGGGGGCGACATACTGCGTCCTAGGAAACCCAACCAGGACAACCTTTTGTCTCGCATCCACACTCACTCCCTCGGGTAACGAGTTTCTCACGATCAGGGACTGGGCTGCTCCACTATCTCTGAGCTCTACAACTGATCTACCAGTATGATCACTCGATACATACCCGCCTGAAGTGTGAGGGGAAAACAATCTTGGTTCTTCCTGCGTAGTCGTAGACTGGCTTCCTGCTGGTAGTGTCACACAGCTCATCAACATCACCTCCCTACGTGCGCCGCTACCTCTTCTGCCTCGGCACATAGCAGCTACATGCCCTTTCTGCCCACAAGTCCAGCACACCATATTCCTCCTCGGACTCCGGTGTTGCGGACTATTAGGACTAGTCCTTCGGGGGCTACTTGGGGGCGTCTTCTTAGCGCTTTATGGGACGAGGGTCTCCTCTTCGTCATGACGAGGTTTATCAAACCGGCGTGGGTAATTCCTTGGGACATACTTAGCAGAAGGCCTATGCGTTAAGATGTACTCTTCAGCCATGGTGGCCGCCGCACTTAAGGTCTCCACCTGCTGCTCTTCCAAGTATGTCTTCAGGTCTCCCGACAGAGAGTCTTTGAAGTCCTCTAACAGTATGAGCTGCTCGAGGTCTTCTTTGGTCTCCACCTTCCGAGAGGCACACCATTCCTGGAAAAGTCGCTCCTTGATTGTGGCGAATTCGGTGAACGTGTGCTCTGAGGTCTTTTTCAGGTTCCTGAACTTCTGCCTGTACACCTCGGGTACTAATTGGTACACCATGAGCACCACCTTCTTCACCTTGTCGTTATCGCCAGAGTCATCAAGGGACAACGTGGAGTAGGCGATTTGGGCCTTCCCAGTCAAGACAGACTGTATCATGATGGCCCAATTCTCCTTTGGCCACTCCAAAGAGGCTGGGACTTTCTCGAAGGCCGCGAAGAACTTCGAAACTTCCTTCTCGTTGAACTTCGGGACCATTTTGATGTTCCTCACCAGATCGAAAATACTTGTTTCCGTTGTTTGCCTCCGACCACCTAATCGCAATACTTTTAGCTCATGTTGTCTCTCTCTTTCCTCTCTGTCTCTTCGTTATTGCCTGTCTCTTTCTTCTCTCTCTCGCTTCTCTTCTCTTTCTCGCTCTTCTCTCTCTCGTTTCTCTTCTCTTTCCCGCTCTTCTCTTTCTCTTTCTCGTTCTTCTCTCTCTCGTTTCTCTTCCCTTTCTCGCTCTCGCTCTTCTTTCTCTCTTTCTAATTCTAAACGCCTCATCTCCAATTCTTTATCTTTCATCTCCATTTCTGTATCTTTTAATTCTCGTTCTAATTCTAATTTCTTCCATTCTATCTCACGATTTATTTCCAAGGCACGCATTTTTACTGTAAGTAGGCTAATATTCAGCTCACCTGCATCACTGTCAATGTCACTGCCCTTATCTTCCTTTTCAGTGGAAGCTACTTCCTCACTTGCTTTTGTACCTTGTGCCTCACTTTCCTCTTTCTCTTCGGCCTTCAAATGCCGGTGAACCTTGGACAAGATCTCCACATGGGAATCACTGGCACGTATCTTGATCTCCAGGTAGGCACTCACTAGTACAAGTTCCTGTTTCCCCAGATATTTTAATCTGGCAAGACAGTCCTCCCTGTTCAGAAAAGCCTGAACATCGTCCAGATCATCGATAGTCACTTTTTCTGCCATTGTCACTTAGATGGAACACTAGCACTTAACACACCGCTTTCACTTAGCACTTAACGCACCGAGCACTGTTCTACGTCAATATTGCACTTTATCGCACCAAACACTGCACTTGCCAATATTGCACGTAATTACACCGGGCACTGCACTACGCAATATTGCACTTAATCACAGCGAGCACCTCACTCTACAATATTGCACTGAATCACACCGAGCACTGCACAGGACGTATAACGTCCTAATAGTCACACACAGGGGGAATTATTTACAGGGATTGCGCCACTTCACCACCCCTGTCAAACATACTTGACAAGGGGTCGGATCCCGCTGGGGATGCCAATTATGTTACGGCCCTATTGGGTCGCAACTGGGTTCTTTCTCTGATGTTATTAGAGTTTGGGTATCCGGCCCCATGCTAGTAGTGGCTTTCAAGAGGTGTGTTCCGTAACGCAAGTAAATTAAAGGGGAAGGGATAAAACTGCACAAAATTAAATATATATTCACCACCACCAATAAATAAATATATAAACCGTCACAAGCGGGGTTGCTATTACTACACTTATTTACAATAACTTCTTCGAAGACACGAGATGCTCCACGGTGCTCAACGATGCTTAGCCCTTGATCCTCTTCTTTGTGGCCGTACGATGAATCTTTAGATTCTCCTAGCGAGTCTACCCCGCCACAGGCCAGCCAAATCACAATCCCACTGGGTGCACCGTCGTGGAGGCCGTCAACCACAAATCCAGCCTGTAGCTGGCAGGTTCCAATCAGCAATGCTGCGTAGGCCACTCCACGACCGATACTAGGGTTGCGAGCCCTAGGCAGGAGCCTCGTGTGATTCCACAGATCACTCTCCTCACCACAACACCCCAGTGGCTAGTCTTCTCCACCAGTCAGCCCCAGGCACAACAATCCCTGGTTCTGCCACCTCACAGGCAGGCTAACACAACAGTGTTCATCCGGGGGGGGGGGGGGTGACTTACAGCTTCAGCAGCAAATGCGTGGAGGTTCTACGGCTGCCTTGGGTAGACTGATCCACTGTCCAATATATATATATATATATATATATATATATATATATATATATATATTGTGACAATAATCTCCTTCAAGAGATTGAGCCTGCTTTTCCCTCCACAAGTACGTCGTTACATCTATATAAAACTACTATGGAAGAAATGTCCAACAACGACAACAACACCAGCAAGGTTTGCCAGAGAGCAAAACGTATGCAGACAGGGACACCTGCTCAGACTCAAACCGCCAAACTACCCGTCTTGCTGCCGGCTCCTCGCTGATTGGTCGCCGGTCTGGCTGCAACTGCACTCGCCCACCATACTACTTGATGTCTGGGGCCGCCACGACCTCAGTCCTCAGAATATTCAGTGCTTTCACACAGTTAACACTTCTCCCTGCTATATATATATATGTCGTACCTAGTAGCCAGAACGCACTTCTCAGCCTACTATGCAAGGCCCGATTTGCCTAATAAGCCAAGTTTTCACGAATTAATATATTTTCTCTATTTTTTTTCTTATGAAATGATAAAGCTACCCATTTCATTATGTATGAGGTCAATTTTTTTTTATTGGAGTTAAAATTAATGTAGATATATGACCAAACCTAACCAACCCTACCTAACCTAACCTAACCTACCATTATAGGTTAGGTTAGGTTAGGTAGCCGAAAAAGTTAGGTTAGGTTAGGTTAGGTAGGTTAGGTAGTCGAAAAACAATTAATTCATGAAAACTTGGCTTATTAGGATAATCGGGCCTTGCATAGTAGGCTGAGAAGTGAGTTCTGGCTACGAGGTACGACATATATATATATATATTATATATATATAATATATATATATTATATATATATATATATATATATATATTGGTGTATACTGGCAGCAGGTTTTCTTTCAAACATGTTTCATTGAATATGACCGCATATTCTGTATTTATTATTTTCTGGTTTAGGGCTTCTATCCCTCTAACTATTTTCTTAGCATCAGGGCTTAATTGAAATAGGAGTTCTCCAAAACTCATTTTCGTACTTTTAAGGTGAAGAAAAGAAGTGATTTACTATAGAGTGTATTACACTTATTTGTATAATTTGCACGACGTTTCGAACCTCCATGGTTCATTCTCAAGTGAACAGATCTTACAATACTAGTTGATTTTATACCCGCATTAGGTCAGGTGATAATACAATGAAGGTGAAAACATGGGGGATACATAAGGGATAAACATAGGGGCTGCAGAAGGATTATTGGCCCATACGAGGCATCTCCTATCTAAACACAAAGATTAAATGATTAAATGAGTTTTGGAGAACTCCTATTTCAATTAAGCCCTGATGCTAAGAAAATAGTTAGAGGGATAGAAGCCCTAAACCAGAAAATAATAAATACAGAATATGCGGTCATATTCAATGAAACATATATATATATATATATAATTATATATATATATAATATATATAATATATATATATATATATATATATATATATATATTGTGACAATAATCTCCTTCACGAGATTGAGCCTGCTTTTCCCTCCACAAGTACGTCGTTACATCTATATAAAACTACTATGGAAGAAATGTCCAACAACGACAACAACACCAGCAAGGTTTGCCAGAGAGCAAAACGTATGCAGCCAGGGACACCTGCTCAGACTCAAACCGCCAAACTACCCGTCTTGCTGCCGGCTCCTCGCTGATTGGTCGCCGGTCTGGCTGCAACTGCACTCGCCCACCATACTACTTGATGTCTGGGGCCGCCACGACCTCAGTCCTCAGAATATTCAGTGCTTTCACACAGTTAACACTTCTCCCTGCTAGACGTAAGTTTTGGCGTACGTGTACTAAGAGAGGTGATAGCTTAAAGCCGATATTCCCGCACCTCTCATTTACTTGTATATTGCACTTCTTGTTATTTTGCTCACTTGTCTTAACGTAACTTTTCATTGTGCCATTTAATTATTCTTATTATTTTGATTGATTTTATTATACGAATTTGTTTGTCCATTTTATTCATGTTTTGATTTATTTACCGTAATTAAAATTTCATTGTTAAAATTTACTTGTGTTTTGTGTGTCTTCTCCTTACCTTACCACAGACGAAGTTCCAGATTTTCTATTTTTTTTTTTATACTATGTGACGAGGCCATACCCCTAGCTTTGAACAGCCGAACACCAACGCGTTACCGTCACATATTATATGGGGGCCTGTCCTAGGAGCTTCACTCAGGTACTGGTGCCAAGTGGTAATTTATGGTAAGCGTATTTAACTTTGTTAACGTAGCTTTTACTATTTTCATATTCAATTTCATTTTTTATATGGTGCGGTGTATTGTGCATTACGAGAGTAACATATGGTGAAGGTGAGACAACTTTGGATTACGTGGTGACTGTAGGCCTCAGTCATACTCTTAATTGGTCATCTCTCCCTCCGTGTTATTACTCGTGTTTACCATCTTTGTCCCTTGGATATTTCTCATTTTTGACAGATCATCATATTGGTACCCTGGTACTGTGGTCTGCCCCGGGTCAAGAGTACCCAATCTTCTGCAATCTGACTGTAGGAGGACAAAGAGGGCCATAGTTCCTCTAGCTCGAACTGTAGTTGCTGAATTGGGACCTCAGCAGCAGTTCTCGTCACCAGTTGACACCTCGCACCCCTACACGTCAGTCAGAGATGATGATACATACAACGGTAGGGAATTAGCTTACTTTTTCAGAGCACAAAAGTTCGCTAATTCTGTAAGTATCATATTAAATTCAGTAGGAAAAACTTGCTTTATGTCCTATAGAGACTTGGCAAGGTATGCCTACATCCTTGGACTACCAATTTTACTTTTGAGGCAATTTACTGTTTCATTTGTTTTCGAAACTCTGTTTCATTTGTTAGTAGGATTTTCTTGCCCTTATCCTCTTACATGAGTACCGGGTACAAGATTTCCTGCGCCCTTGATTTAATTTAATCATTTAACATCTTTTACTTAACTTTAATTGTTAAAGATCCCACAGGATAGGTACCAGTTGCCACGTTGTCCTATTTCTGACATTCACTATTGAATATTCGTGTACCTTTATTTGCTAATTTCACCATGTTTCGTCTCCAAGCTTTCCGGGCAAATCCAGCAGGTGAAATAGGGACTTTAAGTCGTGCCAAGAGGACTGAATTACAAACTCTTGCACATGAGTATCAACTAGAAGTTCCCTACCAAACCAACAAAAATGACCTACACAACCTGTTGCTGGATTACTATTTAGAGCAAGGTAAGATAGACTCTGAAACTCATGAAACTTACTATATTGCAGATAAAACTGACTTGGCAACGATGAAACTCAAACTAGAGCTGGCCAAGATTAACGTGAACAACAAGAACGAGCTGCTGCCATACGAAGGGAAGAACACGAACAAGAAATCACCCTCAGAGAACGCGAAGCTGCCTTGAGGAGAGAAGAACACGAACGTGAGGTCGCATTACTCCGTGAACGTGAACGAGTACAGCTTGAAACACTCCAGGAGCGGGAACGCGTACAGCTTGAAACCAAACAACGCGAGTTGGAGATGCAACGCGAACATGACAAGCAACAAGCGACTCTGGCTCTAGAGTGTAGTCAACGAGAAATCGCCTTGGAAACTTCACACTTCACTCAACGCCAACAAGCTACTGCCAATCTTCCCGTCAGTTTTAATATATCACATGCAAGTAAGTTAATGCCATCCTTTGTAGAAGCAGAAGTTGATGTGTTCTTTACCACCTTTGAAACCCTTGCTAATCAACTCAGTTGGCCTGTCGACCAATGGGCCACACTTCTCAGAGTCCATCTTACAGGTAGAGCTGCAGTCACACTCAGTACTCTGGCGTCTGAGAATGACTACCCGACTCTGAAACAAGCAGTGTTGGACGCCTACCTACTCTCTACTGAAAGTTATAGAAGGAAATTCCGTGACCACCTGAAGGCAAGTACCACTACCTTCCTCGAGTTTGCTAACACGAAACGGAGGTATTTCATGAAATGGCTGGAAGCAGCACATGTCTCTACTTTTACAGAACTCGTCAACCTGATGCTTGTTGAAGAATTCTTGAGACGTGTGCCGCCTCCTGTCCGCCTCTACTTAGCAGATAAAGAAGAAACCGACTACCTGAAGTGTGCTAAGTCGGCTGACACTTACAGCCTCATCCACCGGCTGACACCCGAACCATCCTCCAGTAAGAAGTCGTGGTACAGTTACGAGAAAGTGAGCCCCGATCAAGCTGGTTCGCAACTGTACTGCAAGTATTGTAGACTCTATGGACATACCATAGACAAGTGTGGTAAGTCTCAATACAAGGGAACCACTGAACAACAAAAACCCAAACCAACTCCTCCTAAGTCCGGTAAGCCTGTGATGAATGTTGGTGTTAATGTTAATGATCTTTCTCTTTTCAGTAACCACCTGTATACTGGAACTGTCTCTGCCAACGGTTCAATCCGGAGGGACGTTTCAAATTGAAGATCTTGAGGGACACAGCGGCTCTTCAATCGATCATCTTGAAGTCGGCTGTGCCCAACATCGTCTACACCGGAGAAACTGTCTTCATCACTGACCTCACTGCTACCACTCCATACCCTCTCGCCAGAGTCCACCTGGATTGTCCCTACGTGAACGGAGAAGTCCAAGTCGCCGTCAGGGAAAAGCCTTTTCCCATGCCTGGAGTGCAACTTCTCCTAGGCAACGACTTGGCAGAAGACCTGCAACCGACCAACCTAATCGTTATGGACAAACCCCAGGTGTGTAACTCTGTGCCAAGTAACCCTATTCTAGCGTATGTTCCAGCAGAGGTTCAAGAGAGTGATGAAGTTTCTCCTCCGGTTCTCGTGACCACCCGTGCACAAGCCGCACGTCCACAGCCAGCTGACTCTACTGCTACCGCTGTCCCTCAAGACCCTCAGAAACTACCCCCGCATCTGACCAAGTTGGAGTTCCGTAAGTTGCAGAGGGAAGATCTTACTTTAACACCATTGTTTTTCCAGGCTGAGACTCAACCCGACAGTATTCCTGGGTTCTTCCTAGAGAACGACTTGCTCTACCGCAGATATAGACCCAGTAAACTGAAGGAGGAGGACGATTGGGCCAACATCGACCAACTTGTGATTCCTACCAGCCTGCGGCCCACTATTCTACACCTGGCCCACGGAGCACTCTCCCACTACGGCTTCAACAAGACTTACCATGGAATTCGTCAAGACTACTACTGGCCAGGTATGGTAAATAACGTCAAACAGTACGTAAAACAGTGTCATACATGTCAGATGGCAGGCAAACCGAACATCTCTATTCCCAGAGCGCCACTGATTCCCATACAGGTGCCTGCGGAACCTTTCCACAGACTCATAATAGACTGTGTTGGTCCTTTACCTCGGACCAGTTCGGGTAACGCCTACATCCTAACCATCCTGTGTCCTACCACCAGATTTCCCATAGCAGTTCCAGTGAAGAACATCACGGCTGCTACGGTTATAAAACATCTATTGAAGATCTTCACTCAATACGGATTTCCCAGGGAGATTCAGAGCGACTGTGGTACCAACTTCACCAGTGATCTCTTCAAAAGGACACTGGAGGAGTTCAACATCAAACAGGTATTGTCCAGCCCCTATCATCCTGCTTCACAGGGTTCTCTTGAACGTAGTCATCAGACTATCAAAGCACTCTTGAAAAAGTTTTGTAGTGAAACCTCTAAGGATTGGGATAAGCAGATTGACCTTATAATGTGTATTTTCAGAAGTCTCCCCAATGAGTCCCTAGGAGTATCTCCTTATGAGATGCTCTACGGCCGTAAGTGCCGTACTCCCCTAAAGGCTTTCAAAGACTCTCTCCGAGATGCCACCTTCAGTGAGCATCAGAATGTGCCCCAGTTTCTTCAAAACCTTCAACACATTCTAGAGAGAGTCCACCGTTTTGCCCATGATAATCTATTGAAAGCCCAGGAGAGAATGAAGACTCAATACGACCAGACCAGCAAAGTAAGAAAATTCAAGCCGGGAGACTTCGTCCTTGCATACTTCCCTATCCCAGGTTCACCTTTACAAAACAGATTTTCAGGACCCTACCGCGTCAAAGAGTGCAGGAATAACAACAACTACGTAATAGAGACTCCAGATAGGCGGCGGAAGACCCAGCTGTGCCACGTCAACCTCCTGAAGCAATATAATGGTACTCCTCCCACCGTCCTAATTAACTATTCCACCTTCACAGAACCCTACATCCACAGTGAGACCTTCCCAGCTTCTCCTCCCGAAAGCACTGACAAGGAGTCAGCGCTTTCTAATTCCGAAATCCTTAATGATCTTCCCAAATACTTTCAGGATAATAATCGTGCTCCTTTGCCATATTCTAATTCCACTCTCACCTCGTCAGATAAGCCCTTCATCCTCCATGTCGACGCCAGTGGTACCGACATTGGTGGTGTCGTGATGCAGCAACGAGGCAAGGAGAATACACCTGTCAGCGACTACTGCTACAAGGAACTACGGAACAATTGGCAAGGAGCTACTATCCATCGTCCTGAACCTCCAACACTTCGATCCGTACCTACAAGGCGCCAGGTCTACCACCATCTTCTCAGACCACAACCCTCTCCGCTTCCTACATCAAGCCCAATTCACCAACCAGCGTCTTCTACGATGGGCTCTGTATTTACAAGATTTCAACCTGGAGATCCGCTATATCAAGGGTTCTGACAACACCATAGCCGATGCCCTCTCCAGAGTTTATGAAGTAGAAGCGACTCCATCCATTACTCCACCACATAACGACGTACTTCTTCCAGAACCGCAGGCTTCAGGGGGGAGTTGTGACAATAATCTCCTTCAAGAGATTGAGCCTGCTCTTCCCTCCACAAGTACGTCGTTACATCTATATAAAACTACTATGGAAGAAATGTCCAACAACGACAACAACACCAGCAAGGTTTGCCAGAGAGCAAAACGTATGCAGCCAGGGACACCTGCTCAGACTCAAACCGCCAAACTACCCGTCTTGCTGCCGGCTCCTCGCTGATTGGTCGCCGGTCTGGCTGCAACTGCACTCGCCCACCATACTACTTGATGTCTGGGGCCGCCATGACCTCAGTCCTCAGAATATTCAGTGCTTTCACACAGTTAACACTTCTCCCTGCTAGACGTAAGCTTTGGCGTACGTGTACTAAGAGAGGTGATAGCTTAAAGCCGATATTCCCGCACCTCTCATTTACTTGTATATTGCACTTCTTGTTATTTTGCTCACTTGTCTTAACGTAACTTTTCATTGTGTCATTTAATTATTCTTATTATTTTGATTGATTTTATTATACGAATTTGTTTGTCCATTTTATTCATGTTTTGATTTATTTACCGTAATTAAAATTTCATTGTTAAAATTTACTTGTGTTTTGTGTGTCTTCTCCTTACCTTACCACAGACGAAGTTCCAGATTTTCTATTTTTTTTTTTATACTATGTGACGAGGCCATACCCCTAGCTTTGAACAGCCGAACACCAACGCGTTACCGTCACAATATTTATATATATATATATATATATATATATATATATATATATATATATATATATATATATATATATATATATATATATATATATACACAACTGAATAGAACTTACGCATCTCCGATATCGTTTATATCTACATTTGAGTGAGGTGGATGGGGTGAGGTGCCATTAATAGGGAATTAATTTCATCAACACAAGACAGAACAAGAGGTGGCATTAATAGGGTATTAATTTGATCAACACAAGACAGAACACGAAACAATGGGTATTGAATAGGAGTGATTGTAGAAAGCCTATTGGTCCATATTTCTTGATGCTTCTATATTGGAGCGGAGTCGTGAGGTGGGTAGAATATAGTTGTGCATTAATTGGCTGTTGATTGCTGGTGTTGACTTCCTGATGTGTAGTGCCTCGCAAACGTCAAGCCGCCTGCTATCGCTGTATCTATCGATGATTTCTGTGTTGTTTACTAGGATTTCTCTGGCGATGGTTTGGTTGTGGGAAGAGATTATATGTTCCTTAATGGAGCCCTGTTGCTTATGCATCGTTAAACGCCTAGAAAGCGATGTTGTTGTCTTGCCTATATACGGTTTTTTTTGGAGCTTACAGTCCCCAAGAGGGCATTTGAAGGCATAGACGACGTTAGTCTCTTTTAAAGCGTTCTGTTTTGTGTCTGGAGAGTTTCTCATGAGTAGGCTGGCCGTTTTTCTGGTTTTATAGTAAATCGTCAGTTGTATCCTCTGATTTTTGTCTGTAGGGATAACGTTTCTATTAACAATATCTTTCAGGACCCTTTCCTCCGTTTTATAAGCTGTGGAAAAGAAGTTCCTGTAAAATAGTCTAATAGGGGGTATAGGTGTTGTGTTAGTTGTCTCTTCAGAGGTTGCATGGCTTTTCACTTTCCTTCTTATGATGTCTTCGACGAAACCATTGGAGAAGCCGTTATTGACTAGGACCTGCCTTACCCTACAGAGTTCTTCGTCGACTTGCTTCCATTCTGAGCTGTGACTGAGAGCACGGTCGACATATGCGTTAACAACACTCCTCTTGTACCTGTCTGGGCAGTCGCTGTTGGCATTTAGGCACATTCCTATGTTCGTTTCCTTAGTGTAGACTGCAGTTTGGAAACCTCCGCCCTTTTCCATGACTGTTACATCTAGAAAGGGCAGCTTCCCATCCTTTTCCATCTCGTAAGTGAAACGCAGCACAGAACTCTGCTCAAATGCCTCCTTCAGCTCCTGCAGATGTCTGACATCAGGTACCTGTGTAAAAATGTCGTCAACATACCTGCAGTATATGGCCGGTTTCAAGTTCATGTCGACTAAGACTTTTTGCTCGATGGTACCCATGTAGAAGTTTGCAAACAGGACACCTAGGGGAGAACCCATGGCGACCCCATCTACTTGCTTATACATGTGCCCATCCGGGCTCAAGAAGGGTGCCTCTTTAGTACAAGCTTGGAGTAGTTTCCTCAGAATATTTTCTGGTATGTCAAGAGGAGTACAGGCTGGATCACGATACACTCTGTCGGCTATCATTCCGATTGCCTCGTCCACAGGTACGTTGGTAAACAGCGATTCTACGTCCAACGAGGCTCTTATCCCTGTGACCCGTGTGCCCCGCAGTAAGTCAACAAATTCCTTTGGAGACTTCAGGCTGAAGGCGCAAGGAACATAAGGAGTCAGCAGGCCGTTGAGTCGCTTCGCCAGTCTGTACGTGGGTGTGGGTATCTGGCTAATGATTGGCCGAAGTGGGTTTCCAGGCTTGTGTGTCTTGACATTTCCATACGCATATCCAGGTTTATATTCCCCAATGATCTTTGGCAGGTTGAGTCCGGATTTCTTGGCGTTCACAGTTTCGATCAGTTTGTTGACCTTTGCTTTTAATTCGGCTGTAGTGTCCTTCGTTACCCTTTGGAACTTAGTTTGGTCAGAGAGTATGATGTTCATTTTCGCCAGATATTCGTCTTTTTAAGAATGACATATATTGGCGACTTGTCACCTTTCCTGACAACTATCTCCTTGTTCTCACGAAGGCTTTTAGCTGCCGCTTTAAGCGACATATATATATATATATATATATATATATATATATATATATATATATATATATATATATATATATATATATATATATATATATTAAGATATATATATATATATATATATATATATATATATATATATATATATATATATATATATAACTGAAAACTCACACCCCAGAAGTGACTCGAACCCATACTCCCAGGAGCAACGCAACTGGTATGTACAAGACGCCTTAATCCACTTGACCATCACGACCGGACAATAATGAGGTGATAGCCGAGGCTATTTGAACCACCCCACCGCCGGCACTCGGATAGTAATCTTGGGCATAGCATTTTACCAAATCACCTCATTCTTTGGGGCACACGTGAGGAACACAAATGCGAACAAGCCTGAATAGTCCCCAGGACAATATGCAACTGAAAACTCACACCCCAGAAGTGACTCGAACCCATACTCCCAGGAGCAACGCAACTGGTATGTACAAGACGCCTTAATCCACTTGACCATCACGACCGGACAATAATGAGGTGATAGCCGAGGCTATTTGAACCACCCCACCGCCGGCACTCGGATAGTAATCTTGGGCATAGCATTTTACCAAATCACCTCATTCTTTGGGGCACACGTGAGGAACACAAATGCGAACAAGCCTGAATGGTCCCCAGGACAATATGCAACTGAAAACTCACACCCCAGAAGTGACTCGAACCCATACTCCCAGGAGCAACGCAACTGGTATGTACAAGACGCCTTAATCCACTTGACCATCACGACCGGACAATAATGAGGTGATAGCCGAGGCTATTTGAACCACCCCACCGCCGGCACTCGGATAGTAATCTTGGGCATAGCATTTTACCAAATCACCTCATTCTTTGGGGCACACGTGAGGAACACAAATGCGAACAAGCCTGAATGGTCCCCAGGACAATATGCAACTGAAAACTCACACCCCAGAAGTGACTCGAACCCATACTCCCAGGAGCAACGCAACTGGTATGTACAAAACGCCTTAATCCACTTGACCATCACGACCGGACAATAATGAGGTGATAGCCGAGGCTATTTGAACCACCCCACTGCCGGCACTCGGATAGTAATCTTGGGCATAGCATTTTACCAAATCACCTCATTCTTTGGGGCACACGTGAGGAACACAAATGCGAACAAGCCTGAATGGTCCCCAGGACAATATGCAACTGAAAACTCACACCCCAGAAGTGACTCGAACCCATACTCCCAGGAGCAACGCAACTGGTATGTACAAGACGCCTTAATCCACTTGACCATCACGACCGGACAATAATGAGGTGATAGCCGAGGCTATTTGAACCACCCCACCGCCGGCACTCGGATAGTAATCTTGGGCATAGCATTTTACCAAATCACCTCATTCTTTGGGGCCCCCGTGAGGAACACAAATGCGAACAAGCCTGAATGGTCCCCAGGACAATATGCAACTGAAAACTCACACCCCAGAAGTGACTCGAACCCATACTCCCAGGAGCAACGCAACTGGTATGTACAAGACGCCTTAATCCACTTGACCATCACGACCGGACAATAATGAGGTGATAGCCGAGGCTATTTGAACCACCCCACCGCCGGCACTCGGATAGTAATCTTGGGCATAGCATTTTACCAAATCACCTCATTCTTTGGGGCACACGTGAGGAACACAAATGCGAACAAGCCTGAATGGTCCCCAGGACAATATGCAACTGAAAACTCACACCCCAGAAGTGACTCGAACCCATACTCCCAGGAGCAACGCAACTGGTATGTACAAGACGCCTTAATCCACTTGACCATCACGACCGGACAATAATGAGGTGATAGCCGAGGCTATTTGAACCACCCCACCGCCGGCACTCGGATAGTAATCTTGGGCATAGCATTTTACCAAATCACCTCATTCTTTGGGGCACACGTGAGGAACACAAATGCGAACAAGCCTGAATGGTCCCCAGGACAATATGCAACTGAAAACTCACACCCCAGAAGTGACTCGAACCCATACTCCCAGGAGCAACGCAACTGGTATGTACAAAACGCCTTAATCCACTTGACCATCACGACCGGACAATAATGAGGTGATAGCCGAGGCTATTTGAACCACCCCACCGCCATACGGGAGTATGGGTTCGAGTCACTTCTGGGGTGTGAGTTTTCAGTTGCATATTGTCCTGGGGACCATTCAGGCTTGTTCGCATTTGTGTTCCTCACGTGTGCCCCAAAGAATGAGGTGATTTGGTAAAATGCTATGCCCAAGATTACTATCCGAGTGCCGGCGGTGGGGTGGTAGTGTTGTGGAGGAGGAGGAGGATGAGAGTAGTGTTGTGGAGGAGGAGGAAGAGGAGGAGGGTAGTGTTGTGGAGGAGAAGGAGGAGGAGGGTAGTGTTGTGGAGGAGGAAGAGGAGGGTTGTGTTGAAGAGGAGAAAGAGGAGGGTAGTGTTGTGGAGGAGGAGGGTAGTGTCGTGGAGGAGGAGGAGGAGAAGTAGGAGGAGGGAAGTGTTGTGGAGGAGGAAGAGGTAGGTAGTGTTGTGGAGGAGGAAGAGGAGGGTTGTGTTGTGGGGGAGGAAGAGGAGGGAAGTGATTTGGAGGAGGAGGAGAAAGAGGGTAGTGTAGTGGTGGTGGAAGAGGAGGGTAGTGTTGTGGAGGAAGAGGAACAGGGAAGTGTTGTGGAGGAGGAAGAGGAAGGTCGTGTTGTGGAGGAGGAGGAAAAGGGTAGTGTTGTGGAGGAGGAGGAGGAGGAGGGTAGTGTTGTGGAGGAGGAGGAAGAGGAGGAGGGTAGTGTTGTGGAGGAGAAGGAGGGGTAGGGTAGTGTTGTGGAGGAGGAAGAGGATTGTTGTGTTGAAGAGGAGAAAGAGGAGGATAGTGTTGTGGAGGAGGAGGGTAGTGTCGTGGAGGAGGAGGAGGAGGAGGAGGAGGGAAGTGTTGTGGAGGAGGAAGAGGAGGGTTGTGTTGTGGGGGAGGAAGAGGAGGGAAGTGTTTTGGAGGAGGAGGAGAAAGAGGGTAGTGTACTGGTGGTGGAAGAGGAGGGTAGTGTTGTGGAGGAGTAGGAGGAGGGTTGTGTTGAGGAGGACGAAGAGGAGGGTAGTGTTGTAGAGGAGGAAGGATAGGGTAGTGTTGTAGAGGAGGAAGAGGAGGGTAGTAATGTAAAGGAGGAAAAGGAGAGTAGTGTTGTAGAGGAGGAAGAGGAAAGTAGTGTTGTAGAGGAGGAAGAGGAGAATAGTGTTGTAAAGGAAGAAGAGGAGGGTAGTGTTGTAGAGGAGGAAGAGTATGGTAGTGTTGTGGAGGAGGAAGAGTAGGGTAGTGTTGTGGAGGAAGAGGAGGAGGGTAGTTTTGTGGAGGAGGAAGAGGAGGGTAGTGTTGTGGAGGAGGAGGAGGAGGGTAGTGTTGTGGAGGAGGAAGAGGAGAGTAGTGTTGTAGAGGAGGAAGAGGAGGGTAGTAATGTAGAGGAGGAAGAGGAGAGTAGTGTTGTAGAGGAGGAAGAGGAGAGTAGTGTTGTAAAGGAGGAAGCGGAGGGTAGTGTTGTAGAGGAGGAAGAGTAGATAGTGTTGTGGAGGAGGAAGAGTAGGGTAGTGTTGTGGAGGAAGAGGAGGAGGGTAGTGTTGTGGAGGAGGAGGAGGAGGGCTAGTGTTGTGGAGGAGGAAGAGGAGGGTAGTGTTGTGGAGGAGGAAGAGGAGGTTAGTTTTGTGGAGGAGGAAGAGGAGGTTAGTTTTGTGGAGGAGGAAGAGGAGGGTAGTGTTGTAAAGGGGGAAGAGGAAGGTAGTTTTGTGGAAGAGGAAGAAGAGGGTAGTGCTGTGGAGGAGGAAGAGGAGGGTAGTGTTGTGGAGGAGGAAGAGGAGGGTAGTGTTGTGGAGGAGGAAGAGGAGGGTACTGCTGTGGAGGAGGAAGAGGAGGGTAATGCTGTGGAGGAGGAAGAGGAGGTAGTGCTGTGGCGGAGGAAGAGTAGGGTAGTGCTGTGGAGGAGGAAGAGGAGGGTAGTGTTGTGGAGGAGGAAGAGGAGGGTAGTGTTGTGGAGGAGGAGGAGGAGGAGGGTAGTGTTGTGGAGGAGGAAGAGGAGAGTAGTGTTGTAGAGGAGGAAGAGAAGGGTAGTAATGTAGAGGAGGAAGAGTAGGGAAGTGTTGTGGAGGAGGAAGAGTAGGGTAGTATTGCATACGAGGAAGAGGTGGGTAGTTTTGTGGAGGAGGAAGAGGAGGGGTTGTGTTGTGGAGGAGGAAGAGGAGGGGTTGTGTTGTGGAGGAGGAAGAGGAGGGTAGTGTTGTGGAGGAGGAAGAGGAGGGTAGTTTTGTGGAGGAGGAAGAGGAGGGGTAGTGTTGTGGAGGAGGAAGAGAAGGGTAGTGATGTGGAGGAGGAAGACGAGGGTAGTGTTGTGGAGAAGGAAGAGGAGGGTAGTGTTGTGGAGGAGGAAGAGGAGGGTAGTGTTGTGGAGGAAGAAGAGGTGAGTAGTCTTGTGGAGGAAGAGGAGGAGGGAAGTGTTCTGGAGAAGGAAGAGGAAGGTCGTGTTCTTGAGGAGGAAGAGGAGGGTAGTGTTGTGGAGGAGGAGGAGGAGGGTAGTGCTGTGAAGGAGGAAGAGGAGGGTAGTGTTGTGGAGGAGGAAGAGGTGGGTAGTTTTGTGGAGGATGAAAAGGAGAGGTAGTGTTGTGGCGGAGGAAGAGGAGGGTAGTGTTGTGGAGGAGGAAGAGGAGGGTAGTTTTGTGGAGGAAGAAGAGGAGGGGTAGTGTTGTGGAGGAGGAAGAGGAGGGTAGTGTTGTGGAGGAGGAAGAGGAGGGTAGTGTTGTAGTGGAGAAAGAGGAGGGTAGTTTTGTGGAGGAGGAAGAGGAGGGTAGTGTTGTGGAGGAGGAAGAGGAGGGTAGTGTTATGGTGGAGCAAGAGGAAGGTCGTGTTGTGGAGAAGGAGGAGGAGGAGGAGGAGGGAAGTTTTGTGCAGGAGGAAGAAGAGGAGGAGGGTAGTGTTGTGGAGGAGTAGGAGGAGGAGGGTAGTGTTGTGGAGGAAGAAGAGGAGGGTAGTGTTGTGGAGGAGGAAGAGGAGGGTAGTGCTGTGGAGGAGGAAGAGAAGGGTAGTGTTGTGGAGGAAGAAGAGGAGGGTAGTGCTGAGGAGGAGGAAGAGGATGGTAGTGCTGTGGAGGAGGAAGAGGAGGGTAGTGTTGTGGAGGAAGAAGAGGAGGGTAGTGTTGTGGAGGAGGAAGAGGAGGGGTAGTGCTGTGGAGGAGGAAGAGGAGGGTAGTGTTGTGGAGGAAGAAGAGGAGGGTAGTGTTGTGGAGCAGGAAGATGAGGGTAGTGCTGTGGAAGAGGAAGAGGAGGGTAGTGTTGTGGAGGAAGAAGAGGAGGGTAGTGTTGTGGAGGAGGAGGAGGTGGGGTAGTGTTGTGGAGGAGGAAGAGGAGGGTAGTGTTGGCAAGGAGGATGTGGGTAGTGCTGTTTAGGAGGAAGAGGAGGGTAGTATTGTGGACGAGGGAGAGGTGGGTAGTTTTGTGGAGGAGGAAGAGGAGGGGTTGTGTTGTGGAGGAGGAAGAGGAGGGGTTGTGTTGTGGAGGAGGAAGAGGAGGGTAGTGTTGTGGAGGAGGAAGAGGAGGGTAGTTTTGTGGAGGAGGAAGAGGAGGGGTAGTGTTGTGGAGGAGGAAGAGAAGGGTAGTGATGTGGAGGAGGAAGACGAGGGTAGTGTTGTGGAGAAGGAAGAGGAGGGTAGTGTTGTGGAGGAGGAAGAGGAGGGTAGTGTTGTGGAGGAAGAAGAGGTGAGTAGTTTTGTGGAGGATGAAAAGGAGAGGTAGTGTTGTGGCGGAGGAAGAGGAGGGTAGTGTTGTGGAGGAGGAAGAGGAGGGTAGTTTTGTGGAGGAAGAAGAGGAGGGGTAGTGTTGTGGAGGAGGAAGAGGAGGGTAGTGTTGTGGAGGAGGAAGAGGAGGGTAGTGTTGTAGTGGAGAAAGAGGAGGGTAGTTTTGTGGAGGAGGAAGAGGAGGGTAGTGTTGTGGAGGAGGAAGAGGAGGGTAGTGTTATGGTGGATCAAGAGGAAGGTCGTGTTGTGGAGAAGGAGGAGGAGGAGGAGGAGGGAAGTTTTGTGCAGGAGGAAGAAGAGGAGGAGGGTAGTGTTGTGGAGGAGTAGGAGGAGGAGGGTAGTGTTGTGGAGGAAGAAGAGGAGGGTAGTGTTGTGGAGGAGGAAGAGGAGGGTAGTGCTGTGGAGGAGGAAGAGAAGGGTAGTGTTGTGGAGGAAGAAGAGGAGGGTAGTGCTGAGGAGGAGGAAGAGGATGGTAGTGCTGTGGAGGAGGAAGAGGAGGGTAGTGTTGTGGAGGAAGAAGAGGAGGGTAGTGTTGTGGAGGAGGAAGAGGAGGGGTAGTGCTGTGGAGGAGGAAGAGGAGGGTAGTGTTGTGGAGGAAGAAGAGGAGGGTAGTGTTGTGGAGCAGGAAGATGAGGGTAGTGCTGTGGAAGAGGAAGAAGAGGGTAGTGTTGTGGAGGAAGAAGAGGAGGGTAGTGTTGTGGAGGAGGAGGAGGTGGGGTAGTGTTGTGGAGGAGGAAGAGGAGGGTAGTGTTGGCAAGGAGGATGTGGGTAGTGCTGTTTAGGAGGAAGAGGAGGGTAGTATTGTGGACGAGGAAGAGGTGGGTAGTTTTGTGGAGGAGGAAGAGGAGGGTAGTGTTGTGGAGGAGGAAGAGGAGGGTAGTGTTGTGGAGGAGGAGGAGGAGGAGAGTAGTGTTGTGGAGGAGGAGGAAGAGGAGGAGGGTAGTGTTGTGGAGGAGAAGGAGGAGGAGGGTAGTGTTGTGGTGGAGGAAGAGGAGGGTTGTGTTGAAGAGGAGAAAGAGGAGGGTAGTGTTGTGGAGGAGGAGGGTAGTGTCGTGGAGGAGGAGGAGGAGAAGTAGGAGGAGGGAAGTGTTGTGGAGGAGGAAGAGGTAGGTAGTGTTGTGGAGGAGGAAGAGGAGGGTTGTGTTGTGGGGGAGGAAGAGGAGGGAAGTGATTTGGAGGAGGAGGAGAAAGAGGGTAGTGTAGTGGTGGTGGAAGAGGAGGGTAGTGTTGTGGAGGAAGAGGAACAGGAAAGTGTTGTGGAGGAGGAAGAGGAAGGTCGTGTTGTGGAGCAGGAGGAAAAGGGTAGTGTTGTGGAGGAGGAGGAGGAGGAGGGTAGTGTTGTGGAGGAGGAAGAGGAGGTGGGTAGTGTTGTGGAGGAGAAGGAGGAGGAGGGTAGTGTTGTGGAGGAGGAAGAGGAGGGTTGTGTTGAAGGAGAAAGAGGAGGGTAGTGTTGTGGAGGAGGAGGGTAGTGTCGTGGAGGAGGAGGAGGAGTAGGAGGTGGAGGAGGGAAGTGTTGTGGAGGAGGAAGAGGAGGGTTGTGTTGTGGGGGAGGAAGAGGAGGGAAGTGTTTTGGAGGAGGAGGAGAAAGAGGGTAGAGTACTGGTGGTGGAAGAGGAGGGTAGTGTTGTGGAGGAGTAGGAGGAGGGTTGTGTTGAGGAGGACGAAGAGGAGGGTAGTGTTGTAGAGGAGGAAG
This sequence comes from Procambarus clarkii, assembly GCF_040958095.1. Lineage (NCBI taxonomy): Eukaryota > Metazoa > Arthropoda > Malacostraca > Decapoda > Cambaridae > Procambarus > Procambarus clarkii. The sequence goes on along the minus strand of NW_027189137.1, from coordinate 3,583,675 downwards.
AGTAGGGTAGTGTTGTAGAGGAGGAAGAGGAGGGTAGTAATGTAAAGGAGGAAGAGGAGAGTAGTGTTGTAGAGGAGGAAGAGGAGAGTAGTGTTGTAAAGGAAGAAGAGGAGGGTAGTGTTGTAGAGGAGGAAGAGTATGGTAGTGTTGTGGAGGAGGAAGAGTAGGGTAGTGTTGTGGAGGAGGAAAAGGAGAGTAGTGTTGTGGTGGAGGAGGAGGAGGGTAGTGTTGTGGAGGAGGAAGAGGAGAGTAGTGTTGTAGAGGAGGAAGAGAAGGGTAGTAATGTAGAGGAGGAAGAGTAGGGAAGTGTTGTGGAGGAGGAAGAGTAGGGTAGTATTGCATACGAGGAAGAGGTGGGTAGTTTTGTGGAGGAGGAAGAGGAGGGGTTGTGTTGTGGAGGAGGAAGAGGAGGGGTTGTGTTGTGGAGGAGGAAGAGGAGGGTAGTGTTGTGGAGGAAGAGGAGGAGGGTACTGTTGTGGAGGAGGAGGAGGAGGGCTAGTGTTGTGGAGGAGGAAGAGGAGGGTAGTGTTGTGGAGGAGGAAGAGGAGGTTAGTTTTGTGGAGGAGGAAGAGGAGGTTAGTTTTGTGGAGGAGGAAGAGGAGGGTAGTGTTGTAAAGGGGGAAGAGGAAGGTAGTTTTGTGGAAGAGGAAGAAGAGGGTAGTGCTGTGGAGGAGGAAGAGGAGGGTAGTGTTGTGGAGGAGGAAGAGGAGGGTAGTGTTGTGGAGGAGGAAGAGGAGGGTACTGCTGTGGAGGAGGAAGAGGAGGGTAATGCTGTGGAGGAGGAAGAGGAGGTAGTGCTGTGGAGGAGGAAGAGTAGGGTAGTGCTGTGGAGGAGGAAGAGGAGGGTAGTGTTGCGGAGGAGGAAGAGGAGGGTAGTGTTGTGGTGGAGGAGGAGGAGGGTAGTGTTGTGGAGGAGGAAGAGGAGAGTAGTGTTGTAGAGGAGGAAGAGAAGGGTAGTAATGTAGAGGAGGAAGAGTAGGGAAGTGTTGTGGAGGAGGAAGAGTAGGGTAGTATTGCATACGAGGAAGAGGTGGGTAGTTTTGTGGAGGAGGAAGAGGAGGGGTTGTGTTGTGGAGGAGGAAGAGGAGGGGTTGTGTTGTGGAGGAGGAAGAGGAGGGTAGTGTTGTGGAGGAGGAAGAGGAGGGTAGTTTTGTGGAGGAGGAAGAGGAGGGGTAGTGTTGTGGAGGAGGAAGAGGAGGGTAGTGATGTGGAGGAGGAAGAGGAGGGTAGTATTGTGGAGAAGGAAGAGGAGGGTAGTGTTGTGGAGGAGGAAGAGGAGGGTAGTGTTGTGGAGGAAGAAGAGGTGAGTAGTCTTGTGGAGGAAGAGGAGGAGGGAAGTGTTGTGGAGAAGGAAGAGGAAGGTCGTGTTCTTGAGGAGGAAGAGGAGGGTAGTGTTGTGGAGGAGGAGGAGGAGGGTAGTGCTGTGAAGGAGGAAGAGGAGGGTAGTGTTGTGGAGGAGGAAGAGGTGGGTAGTTTTGTGGAGGAGGAAAAGGAGAGGTAGTGTTGTGGAGGAGGAAGAGGAGGGTAGTGTTGTGGAGGAGGAAGAGGAGGGTAGTTTTGTGGAGGAAGAAGACTAGGGGTAGTGTTGTGGAGGAGGAAGAGGAGGGTAGTGTTGTGGAGGAGGAAGAGGAGGGTAGTGTTGTAGTGGAGAAAGAAGAGGGTAGTTTTGTGGAGGAGGAAGAGGAGGGTAGTGTTGTGGAGGAGGAAGAGGAGGGTAGTGTTGTGGAAGAGGAAGAGGATGGTAGTACTGTGGAGGAGGAAGAGGAGGGTAGTGTTGTGGAGGAGGAAGAGGAGGGTAGTGTTGTGGAGGAGGAAGAGGAGGGTAGTGTTGTGGAGGAAGAGGAGGGTAGTGTTGTGGAGGAGGAAGAGGAGGGTAGTGTTGTGGAGGAAGAGGAGGGGTAGTGTTGTGGAGGAGGAAGAGGAAAGAAGTGTTGTGGGGGAGGAAGAGGTGGGTAGAGTTGTGGAGGAAGAGGAAGAGGGAAGTGTTGTGGTGGAGCAAGAGGAAGGTCGTGTTGTGGAGAAGGAGGAGGAGGAGGAGGGAAGTTTTGTGCAGGAGGAAGAAGAGAATAGTGTTGTGGAGGAGGAGGAGGAGGAGGGTAGTGTTGTGGAGGAGGAGGAGGAGGGTAGTGTTGTGGAGGAGGAAGAGGAGGGTAGTGTTGTTGAGGAGGAGGAGGAGGAGGGTAGTGTTGTGGAGGAGGAGGAGGAGGAGGGTAGTGTTGTGGAGGAAGAAGAGGAGCGTAGTGCTGTGGAGGAGGAAGAGAAGGGTAGTGTTGTGGAGGAAGAAGAGGAGGGTAGTGTTGTGGAGTAGGAAGAGGAGGGTAGTGCTGTGGAGGAAGAAGAGGATGGTAGTGCTGTGGAGGAGGAAGAGGAGGGTAGTGTTGTGGAGGAAGAAGAGGAGGGTAGTGTTGTGGAGGAGGAAGAGGAGGGTTGTGTTGAAGAGGAGAAAGAGGAGGGTAGTGTTGTTGAGGAGGAGGGTAGTGTCGTGGAGGAGGAGGAGGAGAAGTAGGAGGAGGGAAGTGTTGTGGAGGAGGAAGAGGTAGGGAGTGTTGTGGAGGAGGAAGAGGAGGGTTGTGTTGTGGGGGACGAAGAGGAGGGAAGTAATTTGGAGGAGGAGGAGAAAGAGGGTAGTGTTGTGGTGGTGGAAGAGGAGGGTAGTGTTGTGGAGGAGTAGGAGGAGAGTTGTGTTGAGGAGGACGAAGAGGAGGGTAGTGTTGTAGAGGAGGAAGAGTAGGGTAGTGTTGTGGAGGAGGAAGAGTAGGGTAGTGTTGTAGAGGAGGAAGAGGAGGGTAGTAATGTAAAGGAGGAAGAGGAGAGTAGTGTTGTAGAGGAGGAAGAGGAGAGTAGTGTTGTAAAGGAGAAAGAGGAGGGTAGTGTTGTAGAGGAGGAAGAAGAGGGTAATGTTGTGGAGGAAGAGGAGGAGGGTAGTTTTGTGGAGGAGGAAGAGGAGGGTAGTGCTGTGGAGGAGGAAGAAGAGGGTAGTGCTGTGAAGGAGGAAGAGGAGGGCAGTGTTGCGGAGGAGGAAGAGGAGGGTAGTGCTGTGGAGGAGGAAGAGGAGGGTAGTGTTGTTCAGGAGGAAGAGGAGGGTAGTGTTGTAAAGGGGGAAGAGGAGGGTAGTTTTGTGGAAGAGGAAGATGAGGGTAGTGCTGTGGAGGAGGAAGAGGAGGGTACTGTTGTGGAGGAGGAAGAGGAGGGAAGTGTTGTGGAGGAGGAAGAGGAGGGTAGTGTTGTGGAGGAGGAAGAGGAGAGTAATGCTGTGGGGCAGGAAGAGGAGGTAGTGCTGTGGAGGACGAAGAGTAGGGTAGTGCTGTGGAGGAGGAAGAGGAGGGTAGTGTTGTGGAGGAGGAAGAGGAGGGTAGTGTTGTGGAGGAGGAGGAGGAGGGAAGTGTTGTGGAGGAGGAAGAGGAGAGTAGTGTTGTAGAGGAGGAAGAGGAGGGTAGTAATGTAGAGGAGGAAGAGGAAAGTAGTGTTGTAGAGGAGGAAGATAAGAGTAGTGTTGTAAAGGAGGAAGCGGAGGGTAGTGTTGTAGAGGAGGAAGAGTTGGGTAGTGTTGTGGAGGAGGAAGAGTAGGGTAGTGTTGTGGAGGAGGAAGAGGGGGCGTTGTGATGTGGAGGAGGAAGAGGAGGGTAGTGTTGTGTAGGAGGAGGAGGAGGGTAGTGCTGTGAAGGAGGAAGAGGAGGGTAGTGTTGTGGAGGAGGAAGAGGTGGGTAGTTTTGTGGAGGAGGAAAAGGAGAGGTAGTGTTGTGGAGGAGGAAGAGGAGGGTAGTGTTGTGGAGGAGGAAGAGGAGGGTAGTGTTGTGGAGTAGGAAGAGGAGGGTAGTGCTGTGGAGGAGGAAGAGGATGGTAGTGCAGTGGAGGAGGAAGAGGAGGGTAGTGTTGTGGAGGAAGAAGAGGAGGGTAGTGTTGTGGAGGAGGAAGAGGAGGGTAGTGCTGTGGAGGAGGAAGAGGAGGGTAGTGTTGTGGAGGAAGAAGAGGAGGGTAGTGTTGTGGAGGAAGAGGAGGGTAGTGCTGTGGAGGAGGAAGAGGAGGGTAGTGTTGTGGAGGAAGAAGAGGAGGGTAGTGGTGTGGAGGAAGAGGAGGGTAGTGTTGGCAAGGAGGAGGTGGGTAGTGCTGTGTAGGAGGAAGAGGAGGGTAGTATTGTGGACGAGGAAGAGGTGGGTAGTTTTGTGGAGGAGGAAGAGGAGGGTAGTGTTGTGGAGGAAGAAGAGGAGGGTAGTGTTGTGGAGCAGGAAGATGAGGGTAGAGCTATGGAGGAGGAAGAGGAGGGTAGTGTTGTGGAGGAAGAAGAGGAGGGTAGTGTTGTGGAGGAGGAGGAGGAGGGGTAGTGTTGTGGAGGAGGAAGAGGAGGGTAGTGTTGGCAAGGAGGAGGTGGGTAGTGCTGTTTAGGAGGAAGAGGAGGGTAGTATTGTGGACGAGGAAGATGTGGGTAGTTTTGTGGAGGAGGAAGAGGAGGGTAGTGTTGTGGAGGAGGAAGAGGAGGGTAGTGTTGTGGAGGAGGAGGAGGAGGAGAGTAGTGTTGTGGAGGAGGAGGAAGAGGAGGAGGGTAGTGTTGTTGAGGAGAAGGAGGAGGAGGGTAGTGTTGTGGAGGAGGAAGAGGAGGGTAGTTTTGTGGAAGAGGAAGATGAGGGTAGTGCTGTGGAGGAGGAAGAGGAGGGTAGTGTTGTGGAGGAGCAAGAGGAGGGTAGTGTTGTGGAGGAGGAAGAGGAGGGTAGTGTTGTGGAGGAGGAAGAGGAGAGTAATGCTGTGGAGCAGGAAGAGGAGGTAGTGCTGTGGAGGACGAAGAGTAGGGTAGTGCTGTGGAGGAGGAAGAGGAGGGTTGTGTTGAAGAGGAGAAAGAGGAGGGTAGTGTTGTTGAGGAGGAGGGTAGTGTCGTGGAGGAGGAGGAGGAGAACTAGGAGGAGAGAAGTGTTGTGGAGGAGGAAGAGGTAGGTAGTGTTGTGGAGGAGGAAGAGGAGGGGTGTGTTGTGGGGGACGAAGAGGAGGAAAGTGATTTGGAGGAGGAGGAGAAAGAGGGTAGTGTTGTGGAGGAGGAAGAGGAGGGTAGTGTTGTGGAGGAAGAGGAGGGTAGTGTTGTGGAGGAGGAAGAGGAGGGTAGTGTTGTGGAGGAAGAGGAGGGGTAGTGTTGTGGAGGAGGAAGAGGAGGGTAGTGCTGTGGAGGAGGAAGAGGAGGGTAGTGCTGTGGAGGAGGAAGAGAAGGGTAATGTTGTGGAGGAAGAAGAGGAGGGTAGTGTTGTGGAGTAGGAAGAGGAGGGTAGTGCTGAGGAGGAGGAAGAGGAGGGTAGTGTTGTGGAGGAAGAAGAGGAGGGTAGTGTTGTGGAGGAGGAAGAGGAGGGTTGTGTTGAAGAGGAGAAAGAGGAGGGTAGTGTTGTTGAGGAGGAGGGTAGTGTCGTGGAGGAGGAGGAGGAGGAGAAGTAGGAGGAGGGAAGTGTTGTGGAGGAGGAAGAGGTAGGTAGTGTTGTGGAGGAGTAGGAGGAGGGTTGTGTTGAGGAGGACGAAGAGGAGGGTAGTGTTGTAGAGGAGGAAGAGTAGGGTAGTGTTGTGGAGGAGGAAGAGTAGGGTAGTGTTGTAGAGGAGGAAGAGGAGGGTAGTAATGTAAAGGAGGAAGAGGAGAGTAGTGTTGTAGAGGAGGAAGAGGAGAGTAGTGTTGTAAAGGAGAAAGAGGAGGGTTGTGTTGTAGAGGAGGAAGAGTAGGGTAATGTTGTGGAGGAAGAGGAGGAGGGTAGTTTTGTGGAGGAGGAAGAGGAGGGTAGTGCTGTGGAGGAGGAAGAGGAGGGTAGTGCTGTGAATGAGGAAGAGGAGGGCAGTGTTGCGGAGGAGGAAGAGGAGGGTAGTGCTGTGGAGGAGGAAGAGGAGGGTAGTGTTGTTGAGGAGGAAGAGGAGGATAGTGTTGTAAAGGGGGAAGAGGAGGGTAGTTTTGTGGAAGAGGAAGATGAGGGTAGTGCTGTGGAGGAGGAAGAGGAGGGTGCTGTTGTGGAGGAGCAAGAGGAGGGTAGTGTTGTGGAGGAGGAAGAGGAGGGTAGTGTTGTGGAGGAGGAAGAGGAGAGTAATGCTGTGGGGCAGGAAGAGGAGGTAGTGCTGTGGAGGACGAAGAGTAGGGTAGTGCTGTGGAGGAGGAAGAGGAGGGTAGTGTTGTGGAGGAGGAAGAGGAGGGTAGTGTTGTGGAGGAGGAGGAGGAGGGAAGTGTTGTGGAGGAGGAAGAGGAGAGTAGTGTTGTAGAAAAGGAAGAGGAGGGTAGTAATGTAGAGGAGGAAGAGGAAAGTAGTGTTGTAGAGGAGGAAGATAAGAGTAGTGTTGTAAAGGAGGAAGCGGAGGGTAGTGTTGTAGAGGAGGAAGAGTTGGGTAGTGTTGTGGAGGAGGAAGAGTAGGGTAGTGTTGTGGAGGAGGAAGAGGGGGGTTGTGATGTGGAGGAGGAAGAGGAGGGTAGTGTTGTGTAGGAGGAGGAGGAGGGTAGTGCTGTGAAGGAGGAAGAGGAGGGTAGTGTTGTGGAGGAGGAAGAGGTGGGTAGTTTTGTGGAGGAGGAAAAGGAGAGGTAGTGTTGTGGAGGAGGAAGAGGAGGGTAGTGTTGTGGAGGAGGAAGAGGAGGGTAGTGTTGTGGAGTAGGAAGAGGAGGGTAGTGCTGTGGAGGAGGAAGAGGATGGTAGTGCTGTGGAGGAGGAAGAGGAGGGTAGTGTTGTGGAGGAAGAAGAGGAGGGTAGTGTTGTGGAGGAGGAAGAGGAGGGTAGTGCTGTGGAGGAGGAAGAGGAGGGTAGTGTTGTGGAGGAAGAAGAGGAGGGTAGTGTTGTGGAGGAAGAGGAGGGTAGTGTTGTGGAGGAAGAAGAGGAGGGTAGTGGTGTGGAGGAAGAGGAGGGTAGTGTTGGCAAGGAGGAGGTGGGTAGTGCTGTGTAGGAGGAAGAGGAGGGTAGTATTGTGGACGAGGAAGAGGTGGGTAGTTTTGTGGAGGAGGAAGAGGAGGGTAGTGTTGTGGAGGAAGAAGAGGAGGGTAGTGTTGTGGAGCAGGAAGATGAGGGTAGAGCTGTGGAGGAGGAAGAGGAGGGTAGTGTTGTGGAGGAAGAAGAGGAGGGTAGTGTTGTGGAGGAGGAGGAGGAGGGGTAGTGTTGTGGAGGAGGAAGAGGAGGGTAGTGTTGGCAAGGAGGAGGTGGGTAGTGCTGTTTACGAGGAAGAGGAGGGTAGTATTGTGGACGAGGAAGATGTGGGTAGTTTTGTGGAGGAGGAAGAGGAGGGTAGTGTTGTGGAGGAGGAAGAGGAGGGTAGTGTTGTGGAGGAGGAGGAGGAGGAGGAGAGTAGTGTTGTGGAGGAGGAGGAAGAGGAGGAGGGTAGTGTTGTGGAGGAGAAGGAGGAGGAGGGTAGTGTTGTGGAGGAGGAAGAGGAGGGTAGTTTTGTGGAAGAGGAAGATGAGGGTAGTGCTGTGGAGGAGGAAGAGGAGGGTAGTATTGTGAAGGAGCAAGAGGAGGGTAGTGTTGTGGAGGAGGAAGAGGAGGGTAGTGTTGTGGAGGAGGAAGAGGAGAGTAATGCTGTGGAGCAGGAAGAGGAGGTAGTGCTGTGGAGGACGAAGAGTAGGGTAGTGCTGTGGAGGAGGAAGAGGAGGGTTGTGTTGAAGAGGAGAAAGAGGAGGGTAGTGTTGTTGAGGAGGAGGGTAGTGTCGTGGAGGAGGAGGAGGAGAAGTAGGAGGAGGGAAGTGTTGTGGAGGAGGAAGAGGTAGGTAGTGTTGTGGAGGAGGAAGAGGAGGGTTGTGTTGTGGGGGACGAAGAGGAGGAAAGTGATTTGGAGGAGGAGGAGAAAGAGGGTAGTGTTGTGGAGGAGGAAGAGGAGGGTAGTGTTGTGGAGGAAGAGGAGGGTAGTGTTGTGGAGGAGGAAGAGGAGGGTAGTGTTGTGGAGGAAGAGGAGGGGTAGTGTTGTGGAGGAGGAAGAGGAAAGAAGTGTTGTGGGGGAGGATGAGGTGGGTAGAGTTGTGGAGGAAGAGGAAGAGGGAAGTGTTGTGGTGGAGCAAGAGGAAGGTCGTGTTGTGGAGAAGGAGGAGGAGGAGGAGGGAAGTTTTGTGCAGGAGGAAGAAGAGAATAGTGTTGTGGAGGAGGAGGAGGAGGAGGGTAGTGTTGTGGAGGAGGAGGAGGAGGGTAGTGTTGTGGAGGAGGAAGAGGAGGGTAGTGTTGTTGAGGAGGAGGAGGAGGAGGGTAGTGTTGTGGAGGAGGAGGAGGAGAAGGGTAGTGTTGTGGAGGAAGAAGAGGAGGGTAGTGTTGTGGAGTAGGAAGAGGAGGGTAGTGCTGTGGAGGAGGAAGAGGAGGGTAGTGTTGTGGAGGAAGAAGAGGAGGGTAGTGTTGTGGAGGAGGAAGAGGAGGGTTGTGTTGAAGAGGAGAAAGAGGAGGGTAGTGTTGTTGAGGAGGAGGGTAGTGTCGTGGAGGAGGAGGAGGAGGAGAAGTAGGAGGAGGGAAGTGTTGTGGAGGAGGAAGAGGTAGGGAGTGTTGTGGAGGAGGAAGAGGAGGGTTGTGCTATGGGGGACGAAGAGGAGGGAAGTGATTTAGAGGAGGAGGAGGAGAAAGAGGGTAGTGTTGTGGTGGTGGAAGAGGAGGGTAGTGTTGTGGAGGAGTAGGAGGAGGGTTGTGTTGAGGAGGACGAAGAGGAGGGTAGTGTTGTAGAGGAGGAAGAGTAGGGTAGTGTTGTGGAGGAGGAAGAGTAGGGTAGTGTTGTAGAGGAGGAAGAGGAGGGTAGTAATGTAATGGAGGAAGAGGAGAGTAGTGTTGTAGAGGAGGAAGAGGAGAGTAGTGTTGTAAAGGAGAAAGAGGAGGGTAGTGTTGTAGAGGAGGAAGAGTAGGGTAGTGTTGTGGAGGAAGAGGAGGAGGGTAGTTTTGTGGAGGAGGAAGAGGAGGGTAGTGCTGTGGAGGAGGAAGAGGAGGGTAGTGCTGTGAAGGAGGAAGAGGAGGGCAGTGTTGCGGAGGAGGAAGAGGAGGGTAGTGCTGTGGAGGAGGAAGAGGAGGGTAGTGTTGTTGAGGAGGAAGAGGAGGGTAGTGTTGTAAAGGGGTAAGAGGAGGGTAGTTTTGTGGAAGAGGAAGATGAGGGTAGTGCTGTGGAGGAGGAAGAGGAGGGTACTGTTGTGGAGGAGCAAGAGGAGGGTAGTGTTGTGGAGGAGGAAGAGGAGGGTAGTGTTGTGGAGGAGGAAGAGGAGAGTAATGCTGTGGGGCAGGAAGAGGAGGTAGTGCTGTGGAGGACGAAGAGTAGGGTAGTGCTGTGGAGGAGGAAGAGGAGGGTAGTGTTGTGGAGGAGGAAGAGGAGGGTAGTGTTGTGGAGGAGGAGGAGGAGGGAAGTGTTGTGGAGGAGGAAGAGGAGAGTAGTGTTGTAGAGGAGGAAGAGGAGGGTAGTAATGTAGAGGAGGAAGAGGAAAGTAGTGTTGTAGAGGAGGAAGATAAGAGTAGTGTTGTAAAGGAGGAAGCGGAGGGTAGTGTTGTAGAGGAGGAAGAGTTGGGTAGTGTTGTGGAGGAGGAAGAGTAGGGTAGTGTTGTGGAGGAGGAAGAGGGGGGGTTGTGCTGTGGAGGAGGAAGAGGAGGGTAGTGTTGTGTAGGAGGAGGAGGAGGGTAGTGCTGTGAAGGAGGAAGAGGAGGGTAGTGTTGTGGAGGAGGAAGAGGTGGGTAGTTTTGTGGAGGAGGAAAAGGAGAGGTAGTGTTGTGGAGGAGGAAGAGGAGGGTGGTGTTGTGGAGGAGGAAGAGGAGGGTAGTGTTGTGGAGTAGGAAGAGGAGGGTAGTGCTGTGGAGGAGGAAGAGGATGGTAGTGCTGTGGAGGAGGAAGAGGAGGGTAGTGTTGTGGAGGAAGAAGAGGAGGGTAGTGTTGTGGAGGAGGAAGAGGAGGGTAGTGCTGTGGAGGAGGAAGAGGAGGGTAGTGTTGTGGAGGAAGAAGAGGAGGGTAGTGTTGTGGAGGAAGAGGAGGGTAGTGCTGTGGAGGAGGAAGAGGAGGGTAGTGTTGTGGAGGAAGAAGAGGAGGGTAGTGGTGTGGAGGAAGAGGAGGGTAGTGTTGGCAAGGAGGAGGTGGGTAGTGCTGTGTAGGAGGAAGAGGAGGGTAGTATTGTGGACGAGGAAGAGGTGGGTAGTTTTGTGGAGGAGGAAGAGGAGGGTAGTGTTGTGGAGGAAGAAGAGGAGGGTAGTGTTGTGGAGCAGGAAGATGAGGGTAGAGCTGTGGAGGAGGAAGAGGAGGGTAGTGTTGTGGAGGAAGAAGAGGAGGGTAGTGTTGTGGAGGAGGAGGAGGAGGGGTAGTGTTGTGGAGGAGGAAGAGGAGGGTAGTGTTGGCAAGGAGGAGGTGGGTAGTGCTGTTTAGGAGGAAGAGGAGGGTAGTATTGTGGACGAGGAAGATGTGGGTAGTTTTGTGGAGGAGGAAGAGGAGGGTAGTGTTGTGGAGGAGGAAGAGGAGGGTAGTGTTGTGGAGGAGGAGGAGGAGGAGAGTAGTGTTGTGGAGGAGGAGGAAGAGGAGGAGGGTAGTGTTGTGGAGGAGAAGGAGGAGGAGGGTAGTGTTGTGGAGGAGGAAGAGGAGGGTAGTTTTGTGGAAGAGGAAGATGAGGGTAGTGCTGTGGAGGAAGAAGAGGACGGTAGTGTTGTGGAGGAGCAAGAGGAGGGTAGTGTTGTGGAGGAGGAAGAGGAGGGTAGTGTTGTGGAGGAGGAAGAGGAGAGTAATGCTGTGGAGCAGGAAGAGGAGGTAGTGCTGTGGAGGACGAAGAGTAGGGTAGTGCTGTGGAGGAGGAAGAGGAGGGTTGTGTTGAAGAGGAGAAAGAGGAGGGTAGTGTTGTTGAGGAGGAGGGTAGTGTCGTGGAGGAGGAGGAGGAGAAGTAGGAGGAGGGAAGTGTTGTGGAGGAGGAAGAGGTAGGTAGTGTTGTGGAGAAGGAAGAGGAGGGTTGTGTTGTGGGGGACGAAGAGCAGGAAAGTGATTTGGAGGAGGAGGAGAAAGAGGGTAGTGTTGTGGAGGAGGAAGAGGAGGGTAGTGTTGTGGAGGAAGAGGAGGGTAGTGTTGTGGAGGAGGAAGAGGAGGGTAGTGTTGTGGAGGAAGAGGAGGGGTAGTGTTGTGGAGGAGGAAGAGGAAATAAGTGTTGTGGGGGAGGAAGAGGTGGGTAGAGTTGTGGAGGAAGAGGAAGAGGGAAGTGTTGTGGTGGAGCAAGAGGAAGGTCGTGTTGTGGAGAAGGAGGAGGACGAGGAGGGAAGTTTTGTGCAGGAGGAAGAAGAGAATAGTGTTGTGGAGGAGGAGGAGGAGGAGGGTAGTGTTGTGGAGGAGGAGGAGGAGGGTAGTGTTGTGGAGGAGGAAGAGGAGGGTAGTGTTGTTGAGGAGAAGGAGGAGGAGGGTAGTGTTGTGGAGGAAGAAGAGGAGGGTAGTGCTGTGGAGGAGGAAGAGAAGGGTAGTGTTGTGGAGGAAGAAGAGGAGGGTAGTGTTGTGGAGTAGGAAGAGGAGGGTAGTGCTGTGGAGGAGGAAGAGGAGGGTAGTGTTGTGGAGGAAGAAGAGGAGGGTAGTGTTGTGGAGGAGGAAGAGGAGGGTTGTGTTGAAGAGGAGAAAGAGGAGGGTAGTGTTGTTGATGAGGAGGGTAGTGTCGTGGAGGAGGAGGAGGAGAAGTAGGAGGAGGGAAGTGTTGTGGAGGAGGAAGAGGTAGGGAGTGTTGTGGAGGAGGAAGAGGAGGGTTGTGTTGTGGGGGACGAAGAGGAGGGAAGTGATTTGGAGGAGGAGGAGAAAGAGGGTAGTGTTGTGGTGGTGGAAGAGGAGGGTAGTGTTGTGGAGGAGTAGGAGGAGGGTTGTGTTGAGGAGGACGAAGAGGAGGGTAGTGTTGTAGAGGAGGAAGAGTAGGGTAGTGTTGTGGAGGAGGAAGAGTAGGGTAGTGTTGTAGAGGAGGAAGAGGAGGGTAGTAATGTAAAGGAGGAAGAGGAGAGTAGTGTTGTAGAGGAGGAAGAGGAGAGTAGTGTTGTAAAGGAGAAAGAGGAGGGTAGTGTTGTAGAGGAGGAAGAGTAGGGTAGTGTTGTGGAGGAAGAAGAGGAGGGTAGTTTTGTGGAGGAGGAAGAGGAGGGTAGTGCTGTGGAGGAGGAAGAGGAGGGTAGTGCTGTGAAGGAGGAAGAGGAGGGCAGTGTTGCGGAGGAGGAAGAGGAGGGTAGTGCTGTGGAGGAGGAAGAGGAGGGTAGTGTTGTTGAGGAGGAAGAGGAGGGTAGTGTTGTAAAGGGGGAAGAGGAGGGTAGTTTTGTGGAAGAGGAAGATGAGGGTAGTGCTGTGGAGGAGGAAGAGGAGGGTACTGTTGTGGAAGAGCAAGAGGAGGGTAGTGTTGTGGAGGAGGAAGAGGAGGGTAGTGTTGTGGAGGAGGAAGAGGAGAGTAATGCTGTGGGGCAGGAAGAGGAGGTAGTGCTGTGGAGGACGAAGAGTAGGGTAGTGCTGTGGAGGAGGAAGAGGAGGGTAGTGTTGTGGAGGAGGAAGAGGAGGGTTGTGTTGTGGAGGAGGAGGAGGAGGGAAGTGTTGTGGAGGAGGAAGAGGAGAGTAGTGTTGTAGAGGAGGAAGAGGAGGGTAGTAATATAGAGGAGTAAGAGGAAAGTAGTGTTGTAGAGGAGGAAGATAAGAGTAGTGTTGTAAAGGAGGAAGCGGAGGGTAGTGTTGTAGAGGAGGAAGAGTTGGGTAGTGTTGTGGAGGAGGAAGAGTAGGGTAGTGTTGTGGAGGAGGAAGAGGGGGGGGTTGTGATGTGGAGGAGGAAGAGGAGGGTAGTGTTGTGTAGGAGGAGGAGGAGGGTAGTGCTGTGAAGGAGGAAGAGGAGGGTAGTGTTGTGGAGGAGGAAGAGGTGGGTAGTTTTGTGGAGGAGGAAAAGGAGAGGTAGTGTTGTGGAGGAGGAAGAGGAGGGTAGTGTTGTGGAGGAGGAAGAGGAGGGTAGTGTTGTGGAGTAGGAAGAGGAGGGTAGTGCTGTGGAGGAGGAAGAGGATGGTAGTGCTGTGGAGGAGGAAGAGGAGGGTAGTGTTGTGGAGGAAGAAGAGGAGGGTAGTGTTGTGGAGGAGGAAGAGGAGGGTAGTGCTGTGGAGGAGGAAGAGGAGGGTAGTGTTGTGGAGGAAGAAGAGGAGGGTAGTGTTGTGGAGGAAGAGGAGGGTAGTGCTGTGGAGGAGGAAGGGGAGGGTAGTGTTGTGGAGGAAGAAGAGGAGGGTAGTGGTGTGGAGGAAGAGGAGGGTAGTGTTGGCAAGGAGGAGGTGGGTAGTGCTGTGTAGGAGGAAGAGGAGGGTAGTATTGTGGACGAGGAAGAGGTGGGTAGTTTTGTGGAGGATGAAGAGGAGGGTAGTGTTGTGGAGGAAGAAGAGGAGGGTAGTGTTGTGGAGCAGGAAGATGAGGGTAGAGCTGTGGAGGAGGAAGAGGAGGGTAGTGTTGTGGAGGAAGAAGAGGAGGGTAGTGTTGTGGAGGAGGAGGAGGATGGGTAGTGTTGTGGAGGAGGAAGAGGAGGGTAGTGTTGGCAAGGAGGAGGTGGGTAGTGCTGTTTAGGAGGAAGAGGAGGGTAATATTGTGGACGAGGAAGATGTGGGTAGTTTTGTGGAGGAGGAAGAGGAGGGTAGTGTTGTGGAGGAGGAAGAGGAGGGTAGTGTTGTGGAGGAGGAGGAGGAGGAGAGTAGTGTTGTGGAGGAGGAGGAAGAGGAGGAGGGTAGTGTTGTGGAGGAGAAGGAGGAGGAGGGTAGTGTTGTGGAGGAGGAAGAGGAGGGTAGTTTTGTGGAAGACGAAGATGAGGGTAGTGCTGTGGAGGAGGAAGAGGAGGGTAGTGTTGTGGAGGAGCAAGAGGAGGGTAGTGTTGTGGAGGAGGAAGAGGAGGGTAGTGTTGTGGAGGAGGAAGAGGAGAGTAATGCTGTGGAGCAGGAAGAGGAGGTAGTGCTGTGGAGGACGAAGAGTAGGGTAGTGCTGTGGAGGAGGAAGAGGAGAGTTGTGTTGAAGAGGAGAAAGAGGAGGGTAGTGTTGTTGAGGAGGAGGGTAGTGTCGTGGAGGAGGAGGAGGAGAAGTAGGAGGAGGGAAGTGTTGTGGAGGAGGAAGAGGTAGGTAGTGTTGTGGAGGAGGAAGAGAAGGGTTGTGTTGTGGGGGACGAAGAGGAGGGAAGTGATTTGGAGGAGGAGGAGAAAGAGGGTAGTGTTGTGGTGGTGGAAGAGGAGGGTAGTGTTGTGGAGGAGTAGGAGGAGGGTTATGTTGAGGAGGACGAAGAGGAGGGTAGTGTTGTAGAGGAGGAAGAGTAGGGTAGTGTTGTGGAGGAGGAAGAGTAGGGTAGTGTTGTAGAGGAGGAAGAGGAGGGTAGTAATGTAAAGGAGGAAGAGGAGAGTAGTGTTGTAGAGGAGGAAGAGGAGAGTAGTGTTGTAAAGGAGAAAGAGGAGGGTAGTGTTGTGGAGGAGGAAGAGTAGGGTAGTGTTGTGGAGGAAGAGGAGGATGGTAGTTTTGTTTAGGAGGAAGAGGAGGGTAGTGCTGTGGAGGAGGAAGAGGAGGGTAGTGCTGTGAAGGAGGAAGAGGAGGGCAGTGTTGCGGAGGAGGAAGAGGAGGGTAGTGTTGTAGAGGAGGAAGAGGTGGGTAGTAATGTAAAGGAGGAAGAGGAGAGTAGTGTTGTAGAGGAGGAAGAGGAGAGTAGTGTTGTAAAGGAGAAAGAGGAGGGTAGTGTTGTGGAGGAGGAAGAGTAGGGTAGTGTTGTGGAGGAAGAGGAGGAGGGTAGTTTTGTTTAGGAGGAAGAGGAGGGTAGTGCTGTGGAGGAGGAAGAGGAGGGTAGTGCTGTGAAGGAGGAAGAGGAGGGCAGTGTTGCGGAGAAGGAAGAGGAGGGTAGTGCTGTGGAGGAGGAAGAGGAGGGTAGTGTTGTTGAGGAGGAAGAGGAGGGTAGTGTTGTAAAGGGGGAAGAGGAGGGTAGTTTTGTGGAAGAGGAAGATGAGGGTAGTGCTGTGGAGGAGGAAGAGGAGGGTACTGTTGTGGAGGAGCAAGAGGAGGGTAGTGTTGTGGTTAAGGAAGAGGAGGGTAGTGTTGTGGAGGAGAAAGAGGAGAGTAATGCTGTGGAGCAGGAAGAGGAGGTAGTGCTGTGGAGGACGAAGAGTAGGGTAGTGCTGTGGAGGAGGAAGAGGAGGGTAGTGTTGTGGAGGAGGAAGAAGAGGGTAGTGTTGTGGAGGAGGAGGAGGAGGGAAGTGTTGTGGAGGAGGAAGAGGAGAGTAGTGTTGAAGAGGAGGAAGAGGAGGGTAGTAATGTAGAGGAGGAAGAGGAAAGTAGTGTTGTAGAGGAGGAAGATAAGAGTAGTGTTGTAAAGGAGGAAGCGGAGGGTAGTGTTGTAGAGGAGGAAGAGTTGGGTAGTGTTGTTGAGGAGGAAGAGTAGGGTAGTGTTGTGGAGGAGGAAGAGGAGGGGTTGTGTTGTGGAGGAGGAAGAGGAGGGTAGTGTTGTGGAGGAGGAAGAGGTGGGTAGTGTTGTGGAGGAGGAAGAGGTGGGTAGTTTTGTGGAGGAGGAAAAGGAGAGGTAGTGTTGTGGAGGAGGAAGAGGAGGGTAGTGTTGTGGAGGAGGAAGAGGAGGGTAGTGTTGTGGAGTAGGAAGAGGAGGGTAGTGCTGTGGAGGAGGAAGAGGATGGTAGTGCTGTGGAGGAGGAAGAGGAGGGTAGTGTTGTGGAGGAAGAAGAGGAGGGTAGTGTTGTGGAGGAGGAAGAGGAGGGTAGTGCTGTGGAGGAGGAAAAGGAGGGTAGTGTTGTGGAGGAAGAAGAGGAGGGTAGTGTTGTGGAGGAAGAGGAGGGTAGTGTTGGCAAGGAGGAGGTGGGTAGTGCTGTGTAGGAGGAAGAGGAGGGTAGTATTGTGGACGAGGAAGAGGTGGGTAGTTTTGTGGAGGAGGAAGAGGAGGGTAGTGTTGTGGAGGAAGAAGAGGAGGGTAGTGTTGTGGAGGAGGAGGAGGAGGAGGAGGGTAGTGTTGTGGAGGAGAAGGAGGAGGAGGGTAGTGTTGGCAAGGAGGAGGTGGGTAGTGCTGTTTAGGAGGAAGAGGAGGGTAGTATTGTGGACGAGGAAGATGTGGGTAGTTTTGTGGAGGAGGAAGAGGAGGGTAGTGTTGTGGAGGAGGAAGAGGAGAGTAGTGTTGTGGAGGAGGAGGAAGAGGAGGAGGGTAGTGTTGTGGAGGAGAAGGAGGAGGAGGGTAGTGTTGTGGAGGATGAAGAGGAGGATTGTGTTGAAGAGGAGAAAGAGGAGGGTAGTGTTGTGGAGGAGGAAGAGGAGGGTAGTTTTGTGTAGGAGGAAGAGGAGGGTAGTGTTGTGGAGGAGGAAGAGGAGGGTAGTGTTGTAGTGGAGAAAGAGGAGGGTAGTGTTGTGGAGGAGGAAGAGGATGGTAGTGTTGTGGAGGAGGAAGAGGAGGGTTGTGTTGTCGAGGAGGAAGAGGAGGGTAGTACTGTGGAGGAGCAAGAGGAGGGTAGTGTTGTGGAGGAGGAAGAGGAGGGTAGTGTTGTGGAGGAGGAAGAGGAGGGTAGTGTTGTGGAGGAGGAAGAGGAAAGTAGTGTTGTGGGGTAGGAAGAGGAAGGTCGTGTTGTGGAGAAGGAGGAGGAGGGTAGTGTTGTGGAGGAGGAGGAGGAGGGTAGTGTTGTGTGGGAGGAAGAGGAGGGTAGTGTTGTTGAGGAGGAGGAGGAGGAGGGTTGTGTTGTGGAGGAGGAAGAAGAGGAGGAGGGTAGTGTTGTGGAGGAGGAGGAGGAGGAGGGTAGTGTTGTGGAGGAAGAAGAGAAGGGTAGTGTTGTGGAGGAGGAAGAGGAGGGTAGTGCTGTGGAGGAGGAAGAGAAGGGTAGTGTTGTGGAGGAAGAAGAGGAGGGTAGTGTTGTGGAGGAGGAAGAGGAGGGTAGTGCTGTGGAGGAGGAAGAGGAGGGTAGTGCTGTGGAGGAGGAAGAGGAGGGTAGTGTTGTGGAGGAAGAGGAGGAGGGTAGTGTTATGGAGGAGGAAGAGGAGGGTAGTGCTGTGGAGGAGGAAGAGGAGGGTAGTGCTGTGGAGGAGGAAGAGGAGGTAGTGCTGTGGAGGAGGAAGAGTAGGGTAGTGCTGTGGAGGAGTAAGAGGAGGGTAGTGTTGTGGAGAAGGAAGAGGAGGGTAGTGTTGTGGAGGAGGAAGAGGAGGGTAGTGTTGTGGAGGAGGAAGAGGAGAGTAGTGAAGTAGAGGAGGAAGAGGAGGGTAGTAATGTAGAGGAGGAAGAGGAGGGTAGTAATGTAAAGGAGGAAGAGGAGGATAGTGTTGTAGAGGAGGAAGAGGAGAGTTGTGTTGTAAAGGAGAAAGCGGAGGGTAGTGTTGTAGAGGAGGAAGAGTAGGGTAGTGTTGTGGAGGAGGAAGAGTAGGGTAGTGTTGTGGAAGAAGAGGAGGAGGGTAGTGTTGTGGAGGAGGAGGAGGAGGAGGAGGAGGAGGGGTAGTGTTGTGGAGGAGGAAGAGGAGGGTAGTGTTGGCAAGGAGGAGGAGGAGGGTAGTGTTGTGGAGGAGGAAGAGGAGGGTAGTGTTGTGGAGGAGAAAGAGGAGGGTAGTACTGTGGAGGAGGAAGAGGAGGGTAGTGTTGTGGAGGAGGAAGAGGAGGAGGGTAGTGTTGTGAAGGAGGAAGAGGAAGGTTGTGTTGAAGAGGAGGGTATTGTTGTGGAAAAGGAAGAGGAGGGTTGTGTTGTGGAGGAGAAGGAGAAAGGTAGTGTTATGGAAGAGGAAGAGGAGGGTAGTGTTGTAGAGGAAGAGGAGGGTTGTGTTGTGGAGGAGGAAGAGGAGGGTAGTGTTGTGGAGGAGGAAGAGGAGGGTAGTGTTTTTGAGGAGGAGGGAGGGAAGTGTTGTGTAGGAGGAAGAGGAGGGTAGTGTTTTGGGGGAGGAAGAGGAGGGAAGTGTTTTGGAGGAGGAGAAGGAGGGTAGTGTTGTGGAGGTGGAAGAGGAGGGTAGTGTTGTGGAGGAGTAGGAGGAGGGTTGTGTTGGGGAGGACGAAGAGGAGGGTAGTGTTGTGGAGGAGGAAGAGGTGTGTAGTGTTGTGGAGGAGGAGGAGGAGGGTAGTGTTGTGGAGGAGGAAGAGGAGGGTAGTGTTGTAGAGGAGGAAGAGGAGGGTAGTAATGTAGAGGAGGAAGAGGAGAGTAGTGTTGTAGAGGAGTAAGAGGAGAGTAGTGTGTTAAAGGAGGAAGAGGAGGGTAGTGTTGTAGAGGAGGAAGAGTAGGGTAGTGTTGTGGAGGAGGAAGAGTTGGGTAGTTTTGTGGAGGAAGAGGAGGAGGGGAGTTTTGTGGAGGAGGAAGAGGAGGGTAGTGCTGTGGAGGAGGAAGAGAAGGGTAGTGTTGTGGAGGAAGAAGAGGAGGGTAGTGTTGTGGAGGAGGAAGAGGAGGGTAGTTTTGTGGAAGACGAAGATGAGGGTAGTGCTGTGGAGGAGGAAGAGGAGGGTAGTGTTGTGGAGGAGCAAGAGGAGGGTAGTGTTGTGGAGGAGGAAGAGGAGGGTAGTGTTGTGGAGGAGGAAGAGGAGAGTAATGCTGTGGAGCAGGAAGAGGAGGTAGTGCTGTGGAGGACGAAGAGTAGGGTAGTGCTGTGGAGGAGGAAGAGGAGAGTTGTGTTGAAGAGGAGAAAGAGGAGGGTAGTGTTGTTGAGGAGGAGGGTAGTGTCGTGGAGGAGGAGGAGGAGAAGTAGGAGGAGGGAAGTGTTGTGGAGGAGGAAGAGGTAGGTAGTGTTGTGGAGGAGGAAGAGAAGGGTTGTGTTGTGGGGGACGAAGAGGAGGGAAGTGATTTGGAGGAGGAGGAGAAAGAGGGTAGTGTTGTGGTGGTGGAAGAGGAGGGTAGTGTTGTGGAGGAGTAGGAGGAGGGTTATGTTGAGGAGGACGAAGAGGAGGGTAGTGTTGTAGAGGAGGAAGAGTAGGGTAGTGTTGTGGAGGAGGAAGAGTAGGGTAGTGTTGTAGAGGAGGAAGAGGAGGGTAGTAATGTAAAGGAGGAAGAGGAGAGTAGTGTTGTAGAGGAGGAAGAGGAGAGTAGTGTTGTAAAGGAGAAAGAGGAGGGTAGTGTTGTGGAGGAGGAAGAGTAGGGTAGTGTTGTGGAGGAAGAGGAGGATGGTAGTTTTGTTTAGGAGGAAGAGGAGGGTAGTGCTGTGGAGGAGGAAGAGGAGGGTAGTGCTGTGAAGGAGGAAGAGGAGGGCAGTGTTGCGGAGGAGGAAGAGGAGGGTAGTGTTGTAGAGGAGGAAGAGGTGGGTAGTAATGTAAAGGAGGAAGAGGAGAGTAGTGTTGTAGAGGAGGAAGAGGAGAGTAGTGTTGTAAAGGAGAAAGAGGAGGGTAGTGTTGTGGAGGAGGAAGAGTAGGGTAGTGTTGTGGAGGAAGAGGAGGAGGGTAGTTTTGTTTAGGAGGAAGAGGAGGGTAGTGCTGTGGAGGAGGAAGAGGAGGGTAGTGCTGTGAAGGAGGAAGAGGAGGGCAGTGTTGCGGAGGAGGAAGAGGAGGGTAGTGCTGTGGAGGAGGAAGAGGAGGGTAGTGTTGTTGAGGAGGAAGAGGAGGGTAGTGTTGTAAAGGGGGAAGAGGAGGGTAGTTTTGTGGAAGAGGAAGATGAGGGTAGTGCTGTGGAGGAGGAAGAGGAGGGTACTGTTGTGGAGGAGCAAGAGGAGGGTAGTGTTGTGGTTAAGGAAGAGGAGGGTAGTGTTGTGGAGGAGAAAGAGGAGAGTAATGCTGTGGAGCAGGAAGAGGAGGTAGTGCTGTGGAGGACGAAGAGTAGGGTAGTGCTGTGGAGGAGGAAGAGGAGGGTAGTGTTGTGGAGGAGGAAGAAGAGGGTAGTGTTGTGGAGGAGGAGGAGGAGGGAAGTGTTGTGGAGGAGGAAGAGGAGAGTAGTGTTGAAGAGGAGGAAGAGGAGGGTAGTAATGTAGAGGAGGAAGAGGAAAGTAGTGTTGTAGAGGAGGAAGATAAGAGTAGTGTTGTAAAGGAGGAAGCGGAGGGTAGTGTTGTAGAGGAGGAAGAGTTGGGTAGTGTTGTTGAGGAGGAAGAGTAGGGTAGTGTTGTGGAGGAGGAAGAGGAGGGGTTGTGTTGTGGAGGAGGAAGAGGAGGGTAGTGTTGTGGAGGAGGAAGAGGTGGGTAGTGTTGTGGAGGAGGAAGAGGTGGGTAGTTTTGTGGAGGAGGAAAAGGAGAGGTAGTGTTGTGGAGGAGGAAGAGGAGGGTAGTGTTGTGGAGGAGGAAGAGGAGGGTAGTGTTGTGGAGTAGGAAGAGGAGGGTAGTGCTGTGGAGGAGGAAGAGGATGGTAGTGCTGTGGAGGAGGAAGAGGAGGGTAGTGTTGTGGAGGAAGAAGAGGAGGGTAGTGTTGTGGAGGAGGAAGAGGAGGGTAGTGCTGTGGAGGAGGAAAAGGAGGGTTGTGTTGTGGAGGAAGAAGAGGAGGGTAGTGTTGTGGAGGAAGAGGAGGGTAGTGTTGGCAAGGAGGAGGTGGGTAGTGCTGTGTAGGAGGAAGAGGAGGGTAGTATTGTGGACGAGGAAGAGGTGGGTAGTTTTGTGGAGGAGGAAGAGGAGGGTAGTGTTGTGGAGGAAGAAGAGGAGGGTAGTGTTGTGGAGCAGGAAGATGAGGGGTAGTGCTGTGGAGGAGGAAGAGGAGGGTAGTGTTGTGGAGGAAGAAGAGGAGGGTAGTGTTGTGGAGGAGGAGGAGGAGGAGGAGGGTAGTGTTGTGGAGGAGAAGGAGGAGGAGGGTAGTGTTGGCAAGGAGGAGGTGGGTAGTGCTGTTTAGGAGGAAGAGGAGGGTAGTATTGTGGACGAGGAAGATGTGGGTAGTTTTGTGGAGGAGGAAGAGGAGGGTAGTGTTGTGGAGGAGGAAGAGGAGAGTAGTGTTGTGGAGGAGGAGGAAGAGGAGGAGGGTAGTGTTGTGGAGGAGAAGGAGGAGGAGGGTAGTGTTGTGGAGGATGAAGAGGAGGATTGTGTTGAAGAGGAGAAAGAGGAGGGTAGTGTTGTGGAGGAGGAAGAGGAGGGTAGTTTTGTGTAGGAGGAAGAGGAGGGTAGTGTTGTGGAGGAGGAAGAGGAGGGTAGTGTTGTAGTGGAGAAAGAGGAGGGTAGTGTTGTGGAGGAGGAAGAGGATGGTAGTGTTGTGGAGGAGGAAGAGGAGGGTTGTGTTGTCGAGGAGGAAGAGGAGGGTAGTACTGTGGAGGAGCAAGAGGAGGGTAGTGTTGTGGAGGAGGAAGAGGAGGGTAGTGTTGTGGAGGAGGAAGAGGAGGGTAGTGTTGTGGAGGAGGAAGAGGAAAGTAGTGTTGTGGGGTAGGAAGAGGAAGGTCGTGTTGTGGAGAAGGAGGAGGAGGGTAGTGTTGTGGAGGAGGAGGAGGAGGGTAGTGTTGTGTGGGAGGAAGAGGAGGGTAGTGTTGTTGAGGAGGAGGAGGAGGAGGGTTGTGTTGTGGAGGAGGAAGAAGAGGAGGAGGGTAGTGTTGTGGAGGAGGAGGAGGAGGAGGGTAGTGTTGTGGAGGAAGAAGAGAAGGGTAGTGTTGTGGAGGAGGAAGAGGAGGGTAGTGCTGTGGAGGAGGAAGAGAAGGGTAGTGTTGTGGAGGAAGAAGAGGAGGGTAGTGTTGTGGAGGAGGAAGAGGAGGGTAGTGCTGTGGAGGAGGAAGAGGAGGGTAGTGCTGTGGAGTAGGAAGAGGAGGGTAGTGTTGTGGAGGAAGAGGAGGAGGGTAGTGTTATGGAGGAGGAAGAGGAGGGTAGTGCTGTGGAGGAGGAAGAGGAGGGTAGTGCTGTGGAGGAGGAAGAGGAGGTAGTGCTGTGGAGGAGGAAGAGTAGGGTAGTGCTGTGGAGGAGTAAGAGGAGGGTAGTGTTGTGGAGAAGGAAGAGGAGGGTAGTGTTGTGGAGGAGGAAGAGGAGGGTAGTGTTGTGGAGGAGGAAGAGGAGAGTAGTGAAGTAGAGGAGGAAGAGGAGGGTAGTAATGTAGAGGAGGAAGAGGAGGGTAGTAATGTAAAGGAGGAAGAGGAGGATAGTGTTGTAGAGGAGGAAGAGGAGAGTTGTGTTGTAAAGGAGAAAGCGGAGGGTAGTGTTGTAGAGGAGGAAGAGTAGGGTAGTGTTGTGGAGGAGGAAGAGTAGGGTAGTGTTGTGGAAGAAGAGGAGGAGGGTAGTGTTGTGGAGGAGGAGGAGGAGGAGGGGTAGTGTTGTGGAGGAGGAAGAGGAGGGTAGTGTTGGCAAGGAGGAGGAGGAGGGTAGTGTTGTGGAGGAGGAAGAGGAGGGTAGTGTTGTGGAGGAGAAAGAGGAGGGTAGTACTGTGGAGGAGGAAGAGGAGGGTAGTGTTGTGGAGGAGGAAGAGGAGGAGGGTAGTGTTGTGAAGGAGGAAGAGGAAGGTTGTGTTGAAGAGGAGGGTATTGTTGTGGAAAAGGAAGAGGAGGGTTGTGTTGTGGAGGAGAAGGAGAAAGGTAGTGTTATGGAAGAGGAAGAGGAGGGTAGTGTTGTAGAGGAAGAGGAGGGTTGTGTTGTGGAGGAGGAAGAGGAGGGTAGTGTTGTGGAGGAGGAAGAGGAGGGTAGTGTTTTTGAGGAGGAGGGAGGGAAGTGTTGTGTAGGAGGAAGAGGAGGGTAGTGTTTTGGGGGAGGAAGAGGAGGGAAGTGTTTTGGAGGAGGAGAAGGAGGGTAGTGTTGTGGAGGTGGAAGAGGAGGGTAGTGTTGTGGAGGAGTAGGAGGAGGGTTGTGTTGGGGAGGACGAAGAGGAGGGTAGTGTTGTGGAGGAGGAAGAGGTGTGTAGTGTTGTGGAGGAGGAGGAGGAGGGTAGTGTTGTGGAGGAGGAAGAGGAGGGTAGTGTTGTAGAGGAGGAAGAGGAGGGTAGTAATGTAGAGGAGGAAGAGGAGAGTAGTGTTGTAGAGGAGTAAGAGGAGAGTAGTGTGTTAAAGGAGGAAGAGGAGGGTAGTGTTGTAGAGGAGGAAGAGTAGGGTAGTGTTGTGGAGGAGGAAGAGTTGGGTAGTTTTGTGGAGGAAGAGGAGGAGGGGAGTTTTGTGGAGGAGGAAGAGGAGGGTAGTTTTGTGGAGGAGGAAGAGGAGAGTAGTGCTGTGGAGGAGGAAGAGGAGAGTAGTGCTGTGGAGGAGGAAGAGGAGGGTAGTGTTGTGGAAGAGGAGGAGGAGGGTAGTGCTGTGGAGGAAGAGGAGGGTAGTTTTGTGGAGGAGGAAGAGAAGGGTAGTGTTGTGGAGGGGGAAGAGGAGGGTAGTGTTGTTGAGGAGGAAGAGGAGGGTAGTGTTGTGGAGGAGGAAGAGGAGGGAAGTGCTGTGGAGGAGAAAGAGGAGGGAAGTGCTATGGAGGAGAAAGAGGAGGGTAGTGTTGTGGAGGAGGAAGAGGAGGGTAGTGTTGTGGAGGAGGAAGAGGAGGGTAGTGTTATGGAGGAGGAAGAGGAGGGTAGTGTTGTGGAGGAGGAAGAGGAGGGTAGTGCTGTGGAGGAGGAAGAGGAGGGTAGTGCTGTGGAGGAGGAAGAGGAGGGCAGTGCTGTGGAGGAGGAAGAGGAGGGTAGTGCTGTGGAGGAGGAAGAGGAGGGTAGTGTTGTGGAGGAGGAAGAGGAGGGTAGTGTTGTGGAGGAGGAAGAGGAGGGTAGTGTTGTGGAGGAGGAGGAGGAGGGTAGTGTTGTGGAGGAGGAGGAGGAGGGTAGTGTTGTGGAGGATGAAGAGAAGGAGGAGGGAAGTGTTGTGAAGGAGGAAGAGGAAGGTTGTGTTGAAGAGGAGGGTATTGTTGTGGAAGAATAAGAGGAGGGCATTGTTGTGGAAGAGGAAGAGGAGGGTTGTGTTGTGGAGGAGAAGAAGAAGGGTAGTGTTATGGAAGAGGAAGAGGAGGGTAGTGTTGTAGAGGAAAAGGAGGGTTGTGTTGTCGAGGAGGAAGAGGAGGGTAGTGTTGTGGAGGAGGAAGAGGAGGGTAGTGTTGTTGAGGAGGAGGGAAGTCTTGAGGAGGAGGAAGAGGAGGGTTGTGTTGTGGAGGTGGAAGAGGAGGGTAGTGTTGTGGAGGAGTAGGAGGAGGGTTGTGTTGAGGAGGACGAAGAGGAAAGTAGTGTTGTGGAGGAGGAAGAGGTGTGTAGTGTTGTGAAGGAGGAGGAGGAGGAGGGTAGTGTTGTGGAGGAGGAAGAGGAGGGTAGTGTTGTAGAGGAGGAAGAGGAGGGTAGTAATGTAAAGGAGGAAGAGGAGAGTAGTGTTGTAGAGGAGGTAGAGGAGAGTAGTGTTGTAAAGGAGGAAAAGGAGGGTAGTGCTGTAGACGAGGAAGAGTAGGGTAGTGTTGTGGAGGAGGAAGAGTAGGGTTGTTTTGTGGAGGAAGAGGAGGAGGGGAGTTTTGTGGAGGAGGAAGAGGAGGGGAGCTTTGTGGAGGAGGAAGAGGAGAGTAGTGCTGTGGAGGAGGAAGAGGAGAGTAGTGCTGTGGACGAGGAAAAGGAGGGTAGTGTTGTGGATGAGGAGGAGGAGGGTAGTGCTGTGGAGGAAGAGGAGGGTAGTTCTGTGGAGGAGGAAGAGGAGGGTAGTGTTGTGGAGGAGGAAGAGGCGGGTAGTGTTGATGAGGAGGAAGAGGAGGGTAGTTTTGTGGAGGAGGAAGAGGAGGGTAGTGCTGTGGAGGAGGAAGAGGAGGGTAGTGCTGTGGAGGAGGAAGAGGAGGGTAGTGTTGTGGAAGAGGAGGAGGAGGGTAGTGCTGTGAAGGATGAAGAGGAAGGTAGTGCTGTGGAGGAGGAAGAGTAGGGAAGTGTTGTGAAGGAGGAAGAGTAGGGTAGTGTTGTGGAGAAGGAAGAGGAGGGTAGTGTTGTGGAGAAGGAAGAGGAGGGTAGTGCTGTGGACGAGGAAGAGGAGGGTAGTGTTGTGGAGGAGGAAGAGGAGGGTAGTGTTGTAAAGGAGGAAGAAGAGGGGTAGTTTTGTGGAGGAGGAAGAGAAGGGTAGTGCTGTGGAGGAGGAAGAGGAAAGTAGTGTTGTGGAGGAGGAAGAGTAGGATAGTGTTGTGGAGGAGGAAGAGGAGAGTAGTGTTGTGGAGAAGGAAGAGGAGGTTAGTTTTGTGGAGGAGGAAGAGGAGGGTAGTGCTGTTGAGGAGGAAGAGGAGGGTAGTGTTTTGGAGGAGGAAGAGGAGGGTAGTGTTGTGAAGAAAGAAGAGGAGGGTAGTATTGTGGAGGAGGAAGAGAAGGGTAGTGCTGAGGAGGAGGAAGAGGAGGGTAGTGTTGTGGAGGAGGAAGAAGAGGGTAGTGTTGTGGAGGAGGAAGAGGAGGGTAGTGTTGTGGAGGAGGAAGAGAAGGGTAGTGCTGTGGAGGAGGAAGAGGAGGGTAGTGTTGTAGAGGAGGAAGAGGAGGGTAGTAGTGTAGAGGAGGAAGAGGAGAGTAGTGTTGTAGAGGAGGAACAGGAGAGTAGTGTTGTAAAGGAGGAAGAGGAGTGTAGTGTTGTGGAGGAGGAATTGGTGTGTAGTGTTGTGGAGGAGGAGGAGGAGGGTAGTGTTGTGGAGGAGGAAGAGGAGGGTAGTGTTGTAGAGGAGGAAGAGGAGGGTAGTAATATAGAGGAGGAAGAGGAGAGTAGTGTTGTAGAGTAGGAAGAGGAGAGTAGTGTTGTAAAGGAGGAAGAGGAGAGTAGTGTTGTAGAGGAGGAAGAGTAGGGTAGTGTTGTGGAGGAGGAAGAGTAGGGTAGTGTTGTGGAGAAGGAAGAGGAGGGTAGTGTTGTGGAGAAGGAAGAGGAGGGTAGTGTTGTGGAGGAGGAAGAGGAGGGTAGTGCTGTGGAGGAGGAAGAGGAGGGTAGTGCTGTGGACGAGGAAGAGGAGGGTAGTGTTGTAAAGGGGGAAGAAGAGGGTAGTTTTGTAGAGGAGGAAGAGAAGGGTAGTGCTGTGGAGGAGGAAGAGGAGGGTAGTGTTGTTGAGGAGGAAGAGTAGGGTAGAGTTGTGGAGGAGGAAGAGTAGGGTAGTGTTGTGGAGGAGGAAGAGGAGGGTAGTGTTGTTGAGAAGGAAGAGGAGGTTAGTTTTGTGGAGGAGTAAGAGGAGGGTAGTGCTGTTGAGGAGGAAGAGGAGGGTAGTGTTGTGGAGGAGGAAGAGGTGGGTAGTTTTGTGGAGGAGGAAAAGGAGAGGTAGTGTTGTGGAGGAGGAAGAGGAGGGTAGTGTTGTGGAGGAGGAAGAGGAGGGTAGTGTTGTGGAGTAGGAAGAGGAGGGTAGTGCTGTGGAGGAGGAAGAGGATGGTAGTGCTGTGGAGGAGGAAGAGGAGGGTAGTGTTGTGGAGGAAGAAGAGGAGGGTAGTGTTGTGGAGGAGGAAGAGGAGGGTAGTGCTGTGGAGGAGGAAGAGGAGGGTAGTGTTGTGGAGGAAGAAGAGGAGGGTAGTGTTGTGGAGGAAGAGGAGGGTAGTGTTGGCAAGGAGGAGGTGGGTAGTGCTGTGTAGGAGGAAGAGGAGGGTAGTATTGTGGACGAGGAAGAGGTGGGTAGTTTTGTGGAGGAGGAAGAGGAGGGTAGTGTTGTGGAGGAGGAAGAGGAGGGTAGTGTTGTGGAGGAGGAGGAGGAGGAGAGTAGTGTTGTGGAGGAGGAGGAAGAGGAGGAGGGTAGTGTTGTGGAGGAGAAGGAGGAGGAGGGTAGTGTTGTGGAGGATGAAGAGGAGGGTTGTGTTGAAGAGGAGAAAGAGGAGGGTAGTGTTGTGGATGAGGAAGAGGAGGGTAGTTTTGTGGAGGAGGAAGAGGAGGGTAGTGTTGTGGAGGAGGAAGAGGAGGGTAGTGTTGTAGTGGAGAAAGAGGAGGGTAGTGTTGTGGAGGAGGAAGAGGATGGTAGTGTTGTGGAGGAGGAAGAGGAGGGTAGTGTTGTCGAGGAGGAAGAGGAGGGTAGTACTGTGGAGGAGCAAGAGGAGGGTAGTGTTGTGGAGGAGGAAGAGGAGGGTAGTGTTGTGGAGGAGGAAGAGGAGGGTAGTATTGTGGAGGAGGAAGAGGAAAGTAGTGTTGTGGGGTAGGAAGAGGAAGGTCGTGTTGTGGAGAAGGAGGAGGAGGGTAGTGTTGTGGAGGAGGAGGAGGAGGGTAGTGTTGTGTGGGAGGAAGAGGAGGGTAGTGTTGTTGAGGAGGAGGAGGAGGAGGGTTGTGTTGTGGAGGAGGAAGAAGAGGAGGAGGGTAGTGTTGTGGAGGAGGAGGAGGAGGAGGGTAGTGTTGTGGAGGAAGAAGAGAAGGGAAGTGTTGTGGAGGAGGAAGAGGAGGGTAGTGCTGTGGAGGAGGAAGAGAGGGGTAGTGTTGTGGAGGAAGAAGAGGAGGGTAGTGTTGTGGAGGAGGAAGAGGAGGGTAGTGTTGCGGAGGAGGAAGAGGAGGGTAGTGTTGTGGAGGAGGAAGAGGAGGATAGTGTTGTGGAGCAGGAAGAGGAGGGTAGTGTTTTGGAGGAGGAAGAGGAGGGTAGTGTTGCGGAGGAGGAAGAGGATAGTAGTTTTGTGGAGGAGGAAGAGGAGGGTAGTGTTGTGGAGGAGGAAGAGGAGGGTAGTGTTTTGGAAAAGGAGGTGGAGGGATGTGTTATGCAGAAGGAAGAAGAGAGTAGTGTTGTGGAGGAGGAGGAGGAGGGTAGTGTTCAGGAGGAGGATGAGGAGGGTAGTATTGTGGGGGAGGAGGAGGAGGGTAGTGTTGGGGAGGCGGAAGAGGAGGGTAGTGCTGACGAGGAGGAAGAGGAGGATAGTGTTGTGGAAAAGGAAGAGGAGGGAAGTGTTGTAAAGGAGGAGGAGGAGGGGGTGGGTAGTGTTGTGGATGAGGAAGAGGAAGAAAGTTTTGTGGAAAAAGAAGAGGAGGGTAGTGTTGAAGAGGAGGAGGAGGAGGGTAGTGGTATGGAGGAGGAGGAGGAGGGTAGTGTTGTAGTGGAGGAAGAGAAGGGTAGTGCTGTGGAGGAGGAAGAGGAGGACAGTGTTGTGGAGGAGGAAGAGGAGGGTAGTGTTGTGGAGGAGTAAGAGGAGGATAGTGTTGTGGTGAAGGAAGAGGATGGGTAGTGTTTTGGAGGAGGAAGAGGAGGGTTGTGTTGTGTAGGAGGAAGAGGAGGGTAGTGTTGTGGAGGAGGAGTAGGAGGGTTGTGTTATGCAGAATGAAGAAGAGAGTAGTGTTGTGGAGGAGGAGTAGGAGGGTTGTGTTCAGGAGGAGGAAGAGGAAGGAAGGGTTTGTGAGGGAGGAGGAGGAGGATAGTGTTGGGGGAGGCGGAAGTGGAGGGTAGTGTAGTGGAAGAGGAAGAGGAGGGTAGTGTTGTGGAGAAGGAAGAGGAGGGAATTGTTGTGGAAGAAGAAGAGAAGGGTAGTGTTGTGGAGGAGGAAGAGGAGGGTAGTGTTGTGGACGAGGAAGAGGAGGGTAGTGTTGTGGAGGAGTAAAAGGAGAGGAGTGTTGTGGAGAAGGAAGAAGAGGGAAGTGTTTTGGAGGAGGAAGAGGAGGGAAGTATTGTGGAGAAGGAAGAGGAGGGTAGTGTTGTGGAGAAGGAAGAGGAGGGTAGTGTTGTGGAGAAGGAAGAGGAGGGAATTGTTGTGGAAGAAGAAGAGAAGGGTAGTGTTGTGGAGGAGGAAGAGGGGGTAGTGTTGTGGACGAGGAAGAGGAGGGTAGTGTTGTGGAGGAGTAAAAGGAGAGGAGTGTTGTGGAGAAGGAAGAAGAGGGAAGTGTTTTGGAGGAGGAAGAGGAGGGGAGTGTTGTGGAAGAAGAAGAGGAGGATGGTGTTGAGGAGGAGGGGGTGGGTAGTGTTGTGGAGGAGGAAGAGGAGGGAAGTGTTGTGGAGAAGGAAGAGGAGGGTAGTATTGTGGAGTAGGAGGAGGGTAGTGTTGTGGAGGAGGAGGAGGAGGAGGGTAGTGTTGTGGAGAAGGAAGAGGAGGGTAGTGTTGTGGAGGAGGAGGAGGAGGGTAGTGTTGTGGAGGAGGAGGAGGAGGAGGGTAGTGTTGTGGAGAAGGAAGAGGAGGGTAGTGTTGTGGAGAAGGAAGAGGAGGGTCGTGTTGTGGAGAAGGAAGAGGGGGGGGGGAAGTGTAGTGGAGGAGGAAGAGGAGGTAGTGTTGTGGAGGAGGAGGAGGAGGGTAGTGCTGTGGAGGAGGAAGAGGAGGTTAGTGTTGTGGAGGAGGAAGAGTTGGGAAGTGTTTTGGAGGAGGAGGAGGAAGAGGAGGGTAGTGTTGTGGAGGAGGAGGAAGAGGAGGGTAGTGTTGTGGAGGAGGAAGAGGAGGGTAGTGTTGTGGAGGAGGAAGTGGATGGTAGTGTTGTGGAGGAGGAGGAAGAGGAGGGTAGTGTTGTGGAGGAGGAAGTGGAGGGTAGTGTTGTGGAGGAGGACGAGGAGGGCAGTGTTGTGGAGGAGGAAGTGGAGGATAGTGTTGTGGAGGAGGAAGAGGAGGGTATTGTTGTGGAGGAGGAAGAGGAGGGTAGTGTTGTGGAGGAGGAAGTGCAGGGTAGTGTTGTGGAGAAGGAAGAGGAGGGTTGTGTTGTGGAGAAGGAAGAGGAGGGTGGTGTTGTGGAGAAGGAAGAGGAGGGTTGTGTTGTGGAGAAAGAAGAGGAGGGTGGTGTTGTGGAGAAGGAAGAGGAGGGTGGTGTTGTGGAGAAGGAAGAGGAGGGTAGTGTTGTGGAGGAGGAGGAAGAGGAGGGTAGTGTTGTGGAGGAGGAAGTGCAGGGTAGTGTTGTGGAGAAGGAAGAGGAGGGTTGTGTTGTGGAGGAGGAAGAGGAGGGTGGTGTTGTGGAGAAGGAAGAGGAGGGTGGTGTTGTGGAGAAGGAAGAGGAGGGTAGTGTTGTGGAGGAGGAGGAAGAGGAGGGTAGTGTTGTGGAGGAGGAAGTGGAGGGTAGTGTTGTGGAGGAGGACGAGGAGGGCAGTGTTGTGGAGGAGGAAGTGGAGGATAGTGTTGTGGAGGAGGAAGAGGAGGGTGGTGTTGAGGAGAAGGAAGAGGAGGGTAGTGATGTGGAGGAGGAAGTGGATGGTAGTGTTGTGGAGGAGGAGGAAGAGGAGGGTAGTGTTGTGGAGGAGGAAGTGGAGGGTAGTGTTGTGGAGGAGGACGAGGAGGGCAGTGTTGTGGAGGAGGAAGTGGAGGATAGTGTTGTGGAGGAGGAAGAGGAGGGTATTGTTGTGGAGGAGAAAGAGGAGGGTAGTGTTGTGGAGGAGGAAGTGCAGGGTAGTGTTGTGGAGGAGGAAGAGGAGGGTAGTGTTGTGGAGGAGGAAGTGCAGGGTAGTGTTGTGGAGGAGGAAGAGGAGGGTATTGTTGTGGAGGAGGAAGAGGAGGGTAGTGTTGTGGAGGAGGAAGTGCAGGGTAGTGTTGTGGAGGAGGAAGAGGAGGGTAGTGTTGTGGAGGAGGAAGTGCAGGGTAGTGTTGTGGAGGAGGAGGAGGAGGGTAGTGTTGTGGAGGAGGAAGAGGAGGACAGTGTTGTGGAGGAGGAAGTGGAGGATAGTGTTGTGGAGGAGGAAGTGGAGGATAGTGTTGTGGAGGAGGAAGAGGAAGGTATTGTTGTGGAGGAGGAGTAGGAGGGAAGTGTTGTGGAGAAGGAAGATGAGGGTTATGTTGTGGAGAAGGATGAGGAGGGTTGTGTTGTGGAGAAGGAAGAGGAGGGTGGTGTTGTGGAGAAGGAAGAGGAGGGTGGTGTTGTGGAGAAGGAAGAGGAGGGTGGTGTTGTGGAGAAGGAAGAGGAGGGTAGTGTTGTGGAGAAGGATGAGGAGGGTTGTGTTGTGGAGAAGGAAGAGGAGGGTAGTGTTGTGGAGAAGGATGAGGAGGGTTGTGTTGTGGAGAAGGAAGAGGAGGGTAGTGTTGTGGAGAAGGAAGAGGAGGGTGGTGTTGTGGAGAAGGAAGATGAGGGTTATGTTGTGGAGAAGGAAGAGGAGGGAAGTGTTGTGGAGAAGGAAGATGAGGGTGGTGTTGTGGAGAAGGAAGAGGAGGGTGGTGTTGAGGAGAAGGAAGAGGAGGGTAGTGTTGTGGATGGGGAAGAGGAGGAGGGGAGTGTTGTGGAGGAAGTGGAGGGTAGTGTTGTTAATGAGGAGGAGGGTAGTGTTGTGGTGGACAAGTAGGGTAGACCAAGGAAGCAGCACTCACCCTTTCACCAACACAGTAGGCCAGGTGTGAGGGAATCAGATTCCCTCAGCTAGTTTTCCTAGTTTCTAGATTAGGCTAGTCACTCTAGAAACTGAAGCTTTTAAACTAACATATACTTGTGGGGTGTTGAATGAAAGCTTATGTTATGGTCTATCATTTGTGAGTAGTCAGAAGTCTGTGATTGCTCTGTAGAGAGAATTACAGAGATGTTCCTGTTTCTGTGAAATAGGATGGGGAGGGGAGAGTGTATGGTATGAGAGGATACTTGACTAAAACCGTTAGAGGTGGGGGGGGGAGAGTGGAGTGAACGTTGCCCCCCCCCCCTAACATGTGAGACAGTACGCCACTGTCTTTTAGGCCTCCCCTTCCTTGTGACGTCACGGGACGCTCGAGGGTGAGTGAGCCTGTGATTGGAGTAGGCAAGTGTGCTCCAAGCCGAGTTTTGGCGCGAACGGCTGTGATTGGGAGCAGCACGAGGGAGCCGTGCCAGCTCCATGCTGATTGGTCAAGACAAAGTAGGGAGGAGGTATGGGTATTTTGAGTTTCCCTTGCCCGGGAAATAGGTAGTCTGAGCAGGGTAGCAGGTGGACTAGGACGTGTCGGGGTGGAGGGGGGGAGTTTTCCCCCTCCACCCCCGTTAATCGCGGACATTACCGTGTTAACTAGCAGGGATGGCACCCCTGCTATCCCTGGTTGTGTCTAGGCCCAATATTCGTGAAATTCGAGGGCCGACGATTTACGGAAGGAACAGTAAAAAACTAAAGAGACAGTTGACAGTGTTCACCCATGAGGCAGCTGGCAGAGCCTCATGGTGTAACAGGTGGGTCGAGTATCCTGTCTAGTGTTGTATGGACAATGGACAATCGGTGGTATTATGGGCAGTGTAATTGAGTGTGATATTACAGGCCCATGTTGGATTTTTTGTATTCCACCTAGCGGCGGCCATGTGGTGACGCCGCCGGCCATTGTCACCCCAGTGTAGAGCAAGGCAGGCTCTGGTTTGCTGGAGTTGTGGGCGATTCCTCAACCACGTGTGTATGCCCGGGGCCCACCCCGGCCACCTGCCGCATGGCCCAGCCACATGGCCTGGCTACCCCACCCGCCTGTCCGCACGCCAGCCACCCACCCAGGCCACCCGCACGGCCAAGCCCCACCCCACCCTGCGCACCAGCTCAGCCGGGTGGGGTGCTATGACGTCATGCACTACCCGTGGCCACCCCCGGCCACCCAGCTGCTCGGCCCGGCCCGGCTCGGCTCGGCTCGGCCCGCGCGTTGGCTACCCACCCGCCTGCCCGCGCGCCGGCAACCCCCCCCCCCCTCTCAACTCGGGAGGGGCGCTGTGGGCCACGCGGTGGCCACATGCCTTGGTCACTTTCCCGGGACAGCCTAAGGCCACATCTTGTCGATGCATGAGGAGCAAGATAAGTGTTAACAGCTAGGGTGGTAGTGACCTGGGAAATGAGTAAAAAAATAAGGAGAGTACACGGGACCACACTGTAGTATCATGATGTATATATGTGTGTAGTAGACTGACTAGAGTATGTAACCGGTCAGTGTAGAGATTTACCTTATAAGTGATCCGGCCTGTCGATTCTATATAATCGTTCAGACTGGATTAATGCCATAGAGTACCGTATATTAATTATAATCATTAGAGGTAGGCAGGCCAGGTTGCAGGGATGTCAGTGGGTACCCTGAGGTCTGTGTAGTTAGTTACATTTACCTGATGATATTTTTCATTGATTATGTGAATGCCATGTCTATGTGTTCATTTGCATGCTTTATGTACTGTGTTGTGTGGTGAGTCAGCAGATGTGATTGCTGACTGATTGCCTAATGATGTCATTAGCATGTGGGGTATGCTGACAGCATCATTATGTTGCAGGTTTGTGCAGTGTTGTTATCAGTTTATACGATATTATTATTGCCCTCGGAGCGGTGTTGAGGGTTTAAGGGACCTCTAGGATTATTCAGGGGAATTCACAGTACTTAATGAGAGCAGGCAATTGATGGGTTAATTGCCTTGCTGAGGTAAGTGTGTGTTCACAGTAGTCCTTTGCAACGGTTGCAAGAAAAAGAGGGGGGCAGTAATATTGGTATACTCTTGTGTGTTGCACAACCGTGTGTCATTATTGTGTGGGCACAGTAATTAGCCTGTTGCAGTAGCCGAAACCATATGTGGGCAATGCATTTGTGTTGTTGCATGCCATTATAGTTTGACCTATGTAACACTGGGGTTACTTTGTTTCTTTAAGTTGTGTTGAGGACTTAAGGATTCAGTGAGTTAATAATTGGGGAATTAACTGGATAAGGGGTGCATACTTAGTATTGTTGTGTGAGTAAGGACTCTTATGAGAGAGAACAGCGTTGAGCTTGAGTGAGATACGTCTCAGGAGCAATTAATTGTCCGTGTGACAACTAATTGACCACTCTAGCTAATTATGTAATTAGCCTTCTCATCATAAATTCACGTAGTGGGAGAGGATCTGTCAGAGTCTGTCAGTATTTGTGTTAACGTAATTTGCTCGAGACTAATTACCTTTCTGGGGTATAGCAATTAGTGGCTCAGGTTAATAAGTGGAGTAATTAACATTGGAGAGCTCCGATGACTCGGTAAAGCGAGGTCATGGAGCTAGCATAAATCGTTGTATTAATCATATTCTGTCTGAGGACAATGGATTAGTGGCAAATCTTGTTAATTAGGGGTAATTAACTCCTTTCCCGTGAATTCACAGTGTTTGATGAGACCTGCTTAGGCAGTGCAGAGTGAGACGTATTTATGGATGATTAATTATCGGTCCTGGTGACAGTTAATTAATTGCTCAGAATTAATTAGGGAATTAATTAGGGTAATTAACACTCACTAGAAAATTTTTGACACAGACTGTTGAGAAGCTACCAAGTTAGGGTAGGCTTAGTTAACGTAACTCAATGGGGATGTAATTTGTGGTCCGTTTGACCTTAATTGAGGATTACTCACTGAATACTTGCAAGGAGTCAAGTGTGATGTAATATAAGTTTGAGTTATTGTTAACAAGAGAGACAAGTGTTAATGATTAACGTAGAGTATCATCATGTTGTTGTCTAGTGTGAGACAATTGTTTGTGATTACCGTAGTACTTTGTTGCTGACTGCTGCGATCAGTCAATTAACGTAATTAGTCACTTAAGGCAATTTCTTTTGGTTGTCGTCTGGTGACGAGAGTAGAGTAATCTAGGGATTTGTGGAGCTGTGTCCCAGAATCCCGCCTTGCCTGTCTTTGTTACTGTTTACAACAGGGCAACTTCTTGTGGGGAGTTGCAAAGAGTGTTCACACTGGGCTGTGATAGGGGGGGGGGGGTCACTGTTGGACTACCCGCCTAGTTACGTGGGTCTCTCCTGGGGGGCGGGAGGACCCCTAAGCTTGTGATTATAGTAGCTGTCAGGGAAACCGAGACACTATTGATTGCATGCTTGTGTCTTCAGTGGAAATCCTTCATTTGTTCAGTTAGTTCATGTTGTCAGCCCGAAGTGTCAGCAAAATGGAGCCTGCTGTCACTTCTCGAGGGGCTGTTGAATGGCTGTGTTGCAAATGCCACTTGATGTACAATAACGTAGCCATTCGTTGTGGTGTAACTTAGTCTGTGATATTTTTCTTTGTTTTGCAATATTGCGTCATCAGTGGGCACACCTGTGTTCAGGTTAGTTCAGTATGCAGCCTCACAGCAAGGGTTGCTATTTAGCTGTTTGTTATCGTGCCACTGGATGGACATTAACGTAACGTAAACTCGGTAATGTAGTAGTTAGTCTCTTGTTATTAATAAATTGTTATGTTATAGAAAACGGTCTTTGATGTCAACCCTTCAACCATATTATTCCACCATATTTCTGCATATTACGATTAAATGTTGATGTGATCTTGATAAGGCGGCTGTTCTTGGGAACTCGAATTCCAATTCATAGCGCCACATCAAATATAAATATTTGATTGTGAGAACCCGTCGGTTACCCTTTATTAGTTTTAACGTCCTGTTTAACTAGGAGGAGCCAGCAGCCTATTGTGGACAGGTTTTCACCCCTAGTGGTGGAGGCCTGGCGGTTTGCTCCTGCTTTTCCTTTTTCTACTGCACTCATGCTTAACTGCCGTGAGCAGCCTTTAAACTTGTAGTCCACCACCTAAGGGAGGTAGGCGTAGAGAAAAATCTCACACCAGGGAGGCAACACTGACCCTCTCACCAACACAGTAGGCCAGGGAGGCAACACTCACCCTCTCACCAACACAGTAGGCCAGGGTGACAACACTGACCCTCTCACCAATAATGTAGACCAGGGAGGCAACACTGACCCTCTCACCAACACAGTAGGCCAGGGAGGCAACACTCACCCTCTCACCAACACAGTAGGCCAGGGAGGCAACACTCACCCTCTCACCAACACAGTAGGCCAGGGAGGCAACACTCACCCTCTCACCAACACAGTAGGCCAGGGTGACAACACTCACCCTCTCACCAACACAGTAGGCCAGGGAGACAACACTGACCCTCTCACCAACACAGTAGGCCAGGGAGGTAACACTGACCCTCTCACCAACACAGTAGGCCAGGGAGGCAACACTGACCCTCTCACCAACACAGTAGGCCAGGGAGGCAACACTGACCCTCTCACCAACACAGTAGGCCAGGGTGACCACACTCACCCTCTCACCAACACAGTAGGCCAGGGAGGCAACACTCACCATCTCACCAACACAGTAGGCCAGGGAGGCAACACTCACCCTCTCACCAACACAGTAGGCCAGGGAGGCAACACTCACCCTCTCACCAACACAGTAGGCCAGGGAGGCAACACTCACCCTCTCACCAACACAGTAGGCCAGGGTGACCACACTCACCCTCTCACCAACACAATAGGCCAGGGAGGCAACACTGACCCTCTCACCAACACAGAAGGCCAGGGTGACCACACTCACCCTCTCACCAACACAATAGGCCAGGGTGACAACACTCACCCTCTCACCAACACAGTAGGCCAGGGTGACAACACTCACCCTCTCATCAACACAGTAGGCCAGGGAGGCAACACTGACCCTCTCACCAACACAGTAGGCCAGGGAGGCAACACTCACCCTCTCACCAACACAGTAGGCCAGGGAGGCAACACTCACCCTCTCACCAAGACAGTAGGCTCACACAGTTAATATACCTACTATATACATGCCTCACCTGTGACAGAAAAAAACATGTTTTTTGAGAAACAGGGCCATCTGTTGGACGTAAGACTAACACATGCAGAAATCTCCGAAAGATCTTCACCTATTGCTTTGAAATTTTGACACAGCTTTCCATTGAAATACATGCAGGTTTTTATATTTACCATACTGTTCATATTGTGAGAATAGTTTTTGTATTTTTTCATTGTTTTTCATTTCGTTTTTTAACTGTTCTACTTATTTTTCAGTGATGCCTGAAAACTTAATAAGATCATCAGATGTTCCCACTTTTCTGACGGGAACATCAAATCATTTGAGAACGCATCAGACGAGGTAGTGAGGAATGGTGGGGAAGGACGAGGGGATATGAATTTGGAATAATGGGGAGGACGAGAGGACTAGAGAGGGGAATGGTGGGGAGAACGATGGGATTGTGTTTGGGGTAATGGTGGGAAGGACATGGCGATAGGGGAATGGAAGATGTTTGGGACGAAGGAATGGAGGGTGGAGAGTTGCGGGAGGACAAGAGAGCAGTAAAGTGGGAGATGATGGGGAGGACGAGGGGACGGGGAAGGGGAATAATGTTGGAGAGGACGAGGGGACGGGGAAGTGTAGCATGGTGAGGAGGAGGAGGAGGGGGACGAGGGGAATGGAGAATGGTGGGAGGACAAGGAAACCGTTGAGTGGAGCATGGTGGGGAGGACAAGGGGACGAGGGAGGAAGGAATGATGGGGAGGACAGGAGTACGGGTTAGTTAAGTATAGTGGGGAGGACGAGTGGACAGGGGAAGTGGGGAATGGTGGGGAGGACGAGGGGGCAGGAGAGGGGGGAATGGTGGGGGAGGATGACGACACAGGGGAATGGTTGGGAGGAGTATGGGATGGGATGGGATGGGATGGGAGAGGTAGACTAGTGGAAAGGTCAGGAAGGACAGGGAAGGGTTGCTGCGACGTTGTTGAGCCAAAGCAATGCGTGGCCGGGTACAGCCAGTCTATATATATTTTTAAATACCTATTAAATAGATGCCACATCTGTGACAGGTAAAAACCTGTTTTTTTACAAAACAAAAGCACCATATGTTGCATGTAATAGCAACACATTCTATACTAAATATGTTACGATTCCATTTGAATGTTTCCAATTTCATTGATAACTTGAATTTTCATAGATTTCGATCTATTTTGACTTTTATATAATTATTTTGTGTGGCATTGCGTTAGAATTGAGCTGTGTTGTTTACCATACCATTCATTTCGTGAGTATAGTTTATTTTTTTATTTTTTCATTGTTTTTATTTCGTTTTTTTAACTGTTTTCTTATATCAGTGATGGGAACATCAGATCATTTGATGTTCCCAATTTTCTGATGGGAACATCAGAACATTTGGGAATGCATCGGACAAGGGAGTGGGGAATGGTGAGGAGGACGCGGTGACAGAGGGAGGGGTTAATGATGGGAAGGACGAGGGGGCGGAGGAGCTGGGGATGGTATGGAGGAAGGGATGGGAGAATAGAGAATGGTGGGGAGGACACAGGGACAGGGAAATGGGAGATGGTGGGGAGGACAATGGGACAGGGAGGTGGGAATGATAAGGAGGATGAGGAGACGGTGGAGTGGGGAGGTCGAGGGGACGGTAAAGTGTGGGGGGGGGGGAGGTGGGGAGGATAAGGGGATAGAGGGGGGTGGTATGGTGGGGGGATGGGGGAGTGAGGAATGGTTAGGAGAACGAGGAAACGGGGGAGTGGTTGGGACCACAATGGAACGGGGGAGGGAGGACAGGGGAAAGTTGCTGTGGCTGTGCAAAGCGTAGCCGGGTACAGCGAGTATATATATATATATATATATATATATATATATATATATATATATATATATATATATATATATATATATATATATATATTTATATATATATATATATATATATATATATATATATATATATATATATATATATATATATATATATATATATATATATATATATATATATATATATATATATATATATATATATAAATATATATATATATTAGTATATTTTGGTAACAGTCTTTCCTGTAGACATATATTATTAAATCTGACCGAAAAAGTAAGATTAATAATTCTAACACGAATTTTCTCAATCTTTCGTACATTTCATTTCACTGTTGGAGGTAAATCAAAAATCAATTCTCCAAAATTCATTTTTATTTCTAGTCTGACGCGACACGAGCGCGTTTCGTAAAACTTATTACATTTTCAAAGACTTTAGTTCACAAATACACAACTGAATAGAACTTACGCATCTCCGATTTTATATCTACGTTTGAGTGAGGTGGAAGGGGTGATGTGGCACTAACACAAGACAGAACAAGATGTGGCATTAATAGGGTATTAATTTCATCAACACAAGACAGAACAAGAAGTGGTATTAATAGGGTATTAATTTCATCAACACAAGACAGAACACGAAACAATGGATATTGAATAGAAGTGTTTGTAGAAAGCCTATTGGTCCATATATCTTGATGCTTCTATATTGGAGCGGAGTCTTGAGGTGGGTAGAATATAGTTGTGCA
>NW_027189137.1:3485141-3540141 GCF_040958095.1 Procambarus clarkii | reverse complement strand
CCCTGAACACCTACAAGAAATCCCCTCTCCGTGGCTACGGGTGTACTCCCACGGCTCGTTACCACTGTAAGATTCAGTGCATGCAGCGCCTCCACCGCGTCGTGCATTCCGAGATAATCTTGCATTTCCACTGCGTCCTACAGGTACTCCATGTTTCCTCTCATGATCTCCTCTTCGCCAATCTTCTCTCTTCTCGGTTCCTCTTCTCCCATAGGTGCGTTGTCTCCTCACAGTGGCACTTGTAACCTGTACTCCATCCAGCAGCTTCCTCTCTTCCACACTTGGCTTTTGCGATGGCCCAATGCCCCTCTGGTTAGGCTGGCGCCTACCCTGGGTGTACCTATTCCCTGCTTTCTTCGTATTGTCTTTCCTATACCATTCGCTCCTTCGTTCCCGACGAACATCTTCACTCCTCCAGGAGATTCTCTTCCCTGCAGACGTCTTCTTCGGTTCGTGGTCGGGCTCATCCACCTCCCCGTGGCTCACCTCACCACGGTGGTTCATGTTGCACCTACCACTATTCATCTGGCCGGCATAGGGCGCACTACGTCGTGGCTCCTCCACTCTGCCCCTCACCGCCGTTCGC
Organism: Procambarus clarkii; assembly: GCF_040958095.1. Lineage (NCBI taxonomy): Eukaryota > Metazoa > Arthropoda > Malacostraca > Decapoda > Cambaridae > Procambarus > Procambarus clarkii. The sequence continues at coordinate 3,539,555 of NW_027189137.1, read as the reverse complement.
TCATCCACTGAGCTTACTCTATTCACGTTTCTGTATGGAGGGAGTGCGGTCTGCAGCCTCTTCACCGCCCCAGGCGTTTGTACAGCTGCTCCTCGCCACTCCTCCACACGCATCATCAGGCTTAGTCGGAGGGCTTCGTCGGGGTTTTCCACTACCTCCGACGACCTCTCTGCACTCTCGCCCTCGTTGTCGTCGTCTCTGGCGACGTTTCCCCTGGCGAAGTCGGCTTCCTCACTACCATCTGGAACGACCGATACCTCACCCGGCAGGGTTGTACCGCTGCTTGCAACATAGGCACTCCTGGCCCAATCGGGTTGTATCCTGCCTCCTCCAAGGTCATTACCCAGCACCATCTGTACATGCTCTAGGGGTAACTTAGGGGCTACAGCTACTATAGCTTTCTCGACTCCGCAGTCGGCAATCAGCTGTACTTCGTGAAGTGGCAACCTGTATTCCTCCCCCACACTGCGTATCCTCACCACTCCCACAGGTGAATCATTAAATTCCTTGGGGAGAATACTCCTGGTCATCATACTTATGTCAGCACCCGTATCTCGAAGCACGGCAACCTCCACTGGGTCTGACTTTCCAAACTTCACGTTGGCCCCGAAAACGAAGGGATGTTCACCCAACTTCATTTCCCAACCATTCACGTTGGGTCCACTATAATATGGGGTGTGAACAAACACTCTCTCCTCTTCCAACATTAATCCTACATTCCTTTGGTGCTCCTCACACTCGCGGGCATAATGTCCTCTCACACCACAGTTGTAGCATCGGCCACCTCCCCTGGGCGGCCACTCGCCAGTCACTCTGGCGGTACCACTTGCAGACGTCCCCTGGGTCCTCCTTGGACTCCCTGTCGTCGTATCCGGGACTGCAGCACTTGCTCCCGCGTTAGGTCCACTGCTCACAGCTTGGGGCTTCCTCCCCGCGTCTCTTGAGCTCTTGAACCACGTTACTTCATCGGGCACACTACTCTTGGGAGAGTCCCCACTCGTCCTCGCTCCTCCTGAACTCCTAAGGTTCCCTCCCGACCTGGGGTAAGGCGAGTGTCTGGGCGGCCCCTCCCTCCTGATATGTAGTGCCTCCTCCAGCATGTCGGCTCGATCCGCTGCAGCCTTCAGGTCCTTAATACCTGCTTCTCTCAACCTTACTCGCAACTCAGGATGGAGCACTGACATAAACTTCTCCATCACTATCAGTCGTTTGATATCATCCACCGACTCCGCTTCCTCCGCCTTCAACCATCGTAGGAATTTCCGTTCCATATCCCTGGCGGTCTCGGCGTAAGTCTTTCCCGACGCTCTTGTACACTCTCTGAACCGCTTCCGGTACATCTCCGGAGTCAGCCGGAATGAGTGGAGAACCGCATTCTTAATCGCGTCATAACTAGTACACTCCTCTAGGTCCAGCATGTTATAGGCTTCCTGGGCCTCACCAGTCAACCTGCCCTGGACCAGAGCAGCCCAATCATCTTCCGGCCACTCCTTCAGAGTTGCTATCCATTCAAAGTGTTCGAAGAACGCCTCAGCTTCTTGTGGTTCGAACGTAGGTAAGTCACGTTCCCTTACCTTGAGGTCATCCCGCCGTGCAGGTAGTGAGGGCAGACCACGTTCAACGCGACGCAATTCGACTTCTTTCTTTGCCTTTATCTCCTCCAGTCGCAGTTGTCTCTCTCCTTCTTCTCGCTGCAGCCGAGCTTCTCGCTCCTCTCGCTGCATTTGCGCTTCTCTCTCCTCTCGTCGCAGCTGGGCTTCCAGTTGCATCTTCATTATTTCCAGTTGCAGGCTCCTCTTACTACAGCTGGACCTTCCACTGCTCCTATGTTCACTGTGAATTCTCTCCACACTGGTAGGCGCTTGGGGAGGCCCTAGTCGGGACAGTTCACCTTGCGACGGCTCTCCTCGGGACGGCTCCTCTTGAGATGGCTCCTCTCCTGTCGCTTCCTCTCGAGCTGTGGGCTGTGCCATGATCTCTATCCTTCGCTCCGCTACCTTAGTCGTCCTCAACCTGATCCCAAAGTGGTTTGCCACTTGTTGGAGCTGGGCCTTGGTACACTCCTCCAAAATTCTCTCGTCCCTTGTGTCAATAAATTTCTTTACTTTGTCCTCCTCCATCTCTATATCATTGAGCATACACGACAGCACAGACAAGTTAGTAGGCACTAATTTCACCGTTTCAGTCCCTTAGCCGGTTGAGTAACAGTACTACTGAATTCATTGGCCACACTGTATTAGTACCCTGGCAACACTTGTCTTGAAATTTGGTCCACACTGTAGCTTGATCCACGCTTCCTGGCGAAGTTCCCAGTTCTTGGCTACTGGGGTTCGAATCCTGGCAAGGTCGCCAGTTCTCTGTCACGTGGGGGTGGGCGGTCCGGGGCTCTGCTAACACTCGGCTGCTAGGGGCTCAAAGGCCCAAATACTCAGCCCCTCCCACTCCCTGGATTCACCGGAGTCTCCTTGGTCACACAAGAGAGGACCAACAATGCCCACCTCCGCAGGTCTTTGCTTCCACCACAAAGGGGTGCCACTGATTCACCCTGGAAGCCCTTCAGTCAAACACGGGGAAACTGCTGTGAACAGTTCCGGCCTAGACCCGTGGGGGAGTGAAGGAAGACTCAGGCTTACCTATAACCATAACCTCCCTGAGTCTTGCCTGCCAGACAAAAAAAGGTTGCAGGAACTCCTTTCCCGCCTGTCTTCTCTATCTTCCTCTTAGCAAGGTCGCCAGCTGGGTTATTATATCTGCACCCCAGCAATGCAGTTCAGTGGGTGTATTATATATTGTTTGTAGCCAGAAATGTATGCTCATAGAGAAATATCATAAATGGAGGCACACTCAAACACAGTAATAAAATGTGTGGATTTACTGATGCAAATTACATGAACACACACACACAATCACAAGTAATACATGAATATGGAAATATGGATAATGAGTCTGGAGATCGTCAGCCTCTTCTTCCACGACCTCCAACACTCCTTCAACTGGGCAGGAAGACAGGAGTCTCACACTCTCACAGGAGGGCCACTCTCACACTCTCTTCACCACGTCGGCGCCTCTTCTTCACTGTCCTGCCATCCATACACACTGTCCTCTCTGACAGTCCTGGACTCAAGCTGCCTTGCAGCCTATTCTACTATTAAAGTAATAAAGTCTTGCTGCCACATACACAAGTAAATATTGTGGCCTAACTAGCCTACTCATACAAGGGGTAATGGGAGGGAAAATGATCTACCTTACATTCCTGGCTCACGACGCCTGTCCCTCGATGGTGTGAGGTTCCCACGCTTCCTTGGGTCGATCCTTGACGATCCAGGACGTTCCACAGGTCCTCAGGTGTCGTGAAGCCTTCGCGTCGTCGCCGTTCCAATCCCTGAGATTCAGCTGCCCCAATCCTGGTTCATCGATGGGCGCTGAGCTAATCACTATTTTTCCCCACACTCGCCTCTCCCACAAGGCGTTGCTCCTTGTCCTAGGCACGGTGTCGTCCTTCCAAGATTCTCAGTGGATGTGACCCCAGTCACAGCTAGGCCTGCCCGCCCACCTTCCAGACCTTGGACCTCAACGTCCAGCCAGCGGCGCCGCCCAGCGTCGTCGCCGACTATTTTCCAAGTTTGGCACTTTTCTGCTCACTGAACTTGGTTCCTCTTTTGCTTCCCAGAAGCGCAGGGTCTCCAATAACTATGATGGGCTGCGATGGCCAGCTCAATCCACTGAACAAGGCTTGCAGAGCCTCCAATCCTTGAGAGCAGACCGAGGCGCGTCCTGTCGCTTCCAAGGTCAGAACCACTCTGACGTTGGCGCCGCCCGGGGCACTCGGTGACGTCATGGCGGGCCCTGATTGGTCGCCCGCGACCCACGTCGGCCAATCCGCGATCGGCTAATGTCCCTTCCAAAAGGTCATATCTGCCATAGGGGGATACTGTTTCATTTTATATCAGGGCGCCAATTTCTCATTATTCACAACTTATAATGTAACTTCCATCCTTTTACTGGCAGCCGGTCTGGTCGCCACATATGTCATTAGACTCCCTGAACCTCAGAGAATCAGTAGGGAGAGCTGATATGACTCTTTAAGCCGGCAAACGAAAGAAATAGGAGAGGGCACCGTAACATTACGCATCTCCGATTTTATATCTACATTTGAGTGAGGTGGATGGGGTGAGGTGGCATTAATAGGGTATTAATTTCATCAACACAAGACAGAACAAGAGGTGGCAACAACATCTCTTTCTAGGCGTTTAACGATGCATAAGCAACAGGGCTCCATTAAGGAACATATAATCTCTTCCCACAACCAAACCATCGCCAGAGAAATCCTAGTAAACAACACAGAAATCATCGATAGATACAGCGATAGCAGGCGGCTTGACGTTTGCGAGGCACTACACATCAAGAAGTCAACACCAGCAGTCAACAGCCAATTAATGCACAACTATATTCTACCCACCTCAAGACTCCGCTCCAATATAGAAGCATCAAGAAATATGGACCAATAGGCTTTCTACATACACTTCTATTCAATACCCATTGTTTCGTGTTCTGTCTTGTGTAGATGAAATTAATACCCTATTAATGCCACCTCTTGTTCTGTCTTGTGTTGATGAAATTAATACCCTATTAATGCCACCTCACCCCATCCACCTCACTAAAATGTAGATATAAAATCGGAGATGCGTAAGTTCTATTCAGTTGTGTATTTGTAAACTAAAGTCTTTGAAAATGTGATAAGTTTTACGAAACGCGCTCGTGTCGCGTCAGACTAGAAATAAAAATGAATTTTGGAGAATTGATTTTTGATTTACCTCCAACAGTGAAAAGAAATGTACGAAAGATTGAGAAAATTCGTGTTAGAATTATTAATCTTACTTTTTCGGTCATATTTAATAATATATATATAATATATATATATAACATATATATATAATATATATATATATAATATATATATAATATATATATAATATATATAATATATATAAAATATATATAATATATATATAATATATATAATATATATATAATATATATAATATATATATATAATATATATATAATATATATATATATAATATATATATATATATAATATATATATATATATATATATAATATATATATATATATATATATATATATATAATATATATATATATATATATATATATATATATATATATATATATAATATATATATATATATATATATATATATATATATATATATATATATATATATTATATACCTCCTCGGGGTATCGTGGAGACCGGACGCACCGTGGAGCTCCGGGCTACCTTCATACTTTATCACAAAACAGTGAGGTCAAGCAGGTGGGGCGTTGGTCAGGACATATGTGAACATCATTAGAAGACATCTTCAGCGTTTGAAGTCCCTCCATCGCCCCAGTCAACGGTATTTTACAATTTTCTCCTGTTTGTCAAGCTTGAACACACCAGCAACAGTGCCAGTGAGGGAGGCCTACCACCTTAACGGCCGGGGCGGGATGGGGAAGGGCGGGGGCGGAGGGAGGCGCGTGAGGGAAAGTGAACCTTAGAGTAAGGCGTCACTAGGAACACCCGCTCACCGGTCAGGCGGAGGAGGCTGGTAGTGGCCGCATTTCAAACTGCCCTCACCACCACACCACCCCACCACCTCCCTCGTGGGCTCAGTGAATGATAGTGAACAATTTCTGTCTGTTTGGTGTATACTTTGCGGCCCCGACATACAAAGTGAATACCATGTATATATAGTGCCATAGTGAAATATACATCTCAAAGTGCCAACTCCGATACTCAGTGCCATACACACCACAAAGTGTCAACCCCAGTTTATAGTGTCATACATATAACAAAGTGCCAACCCCATATTCTCAGTGTCATACATACCCTGGTGTACATATATATGAATGTATATTGTGTGTCATGTGTATAGCCCACTCGATACCACGCCTCCCCCCCAAAACCGACCCCATCCCCCCCCTCCCCCCACCTCACTACCTGAGCCGACCCTCGCCCCACCGGCCTCCACACCCAGCCGCGACCTCCACACCCAGCCGCGGCCTCCACACCCAGCCGCGGCCTCCACACCCAGCCGCGGCCTCCACACCCAGCCGCGGCCTCCACACCCAGCCGCGGCCTCCACACCCAGCTGATGCCGCCACACCCAGTTGATGCCTCCACACCCAGCCGCGGCCTCCACACCCAGTTGCTGGCTCTACACCCAGTTGCTGGCTCCACACCCAGTTGCTGGCTCCACACCCAGTTCCTGGCTCCACACCCAGTTGCTGGCTCCACACCCAGTTGCTGGCTCCACACCCAGTTGCTGGCTCCACACCCAGTTGCTGGCTCCACACCCAGTTGCTGGCTCCACACCCAGTTGCTGGCTCCACACCCAGTTGCTGGCTCCACACCCAGTTGCTTGGCCATGACCCAGTGTGTTTGCTCCCCTCTATAGAATAATGCACAGTTTAACTCTCCCAACCGAGTTGAAATGGAAGGGGTCCCAGCGGTCGGGCAGGACTCCACAAGCCTTGAGGTGCCAACAACTGCTCCTAAAAGAGGTTTTTGCCGAGTATGCAACAAAAACACCGCCATAAACTCCAACGGTGGTGTTATCCGCTTTCACACCTTCAACGAGGAAAGATGCAGTGGTTCCCACCAGCTTCCGAAGGGAAGCAATGGCCAGCTGCCATTAACAGTTAGGGAAGAGACTCCCATTAACCTAATCTCATCTGAGAACCTCACCCAAGCGATCATAGCGACGTCTGCTAGAACATTACCACACATCCCAAAAGCAGCCCGCCCAAATGCAGCAGCCAAACTTTGTAATCTTCTGAAAAGGGTCAATGATGCACCGGAAAACATTCAAGCGTGGCATAATGTCCTTCTGTTTGGCAATGTATGCCTCACCGTCCCTCCAAGGAGGGACAAATCACTTGCTTCCTCGGTCCTGAGGGCGATAAATGAATACCCAAGGGGGGACAACCTAGTTCGCCTGCCTCTGCGAGCAAAACACACCCACCGCAGAAATGGTAACAACATACCGGAAACGCACAAAATCAGAGCACAAATCACCAAGAAAATTGAAGAGGGAATTACCGCAAGTGCAATTAGAGTCCTCACCAGTGACGAGAAAATTGCTCCTCGAAACTCAGCCACAGCACGGGCCCTGCAAAGCAAGCACCCACCCAGAGCCCCTCAAGGCGACAACATCGTTCCGCCATCAGCCGACACCATTTCAGACCCATTAACCGTTGGTGAATCTGAGGTCTACAAAGCAGCCCTTTCTTTTCCACCTGGGTCAGCAGGCGGCTTTACAGGGTTAAAACCTCAACATATCAAGCAAATGTTAAATCCTGCGGTTGGTGATGCTGCACAAGATCTTCTTATGGAACTCACAAGGTTCGTCAACATGTGTCTGGCTGGTGAGATACCTGAGGTCATCAGGCCTCTCTTTTTTGGTGCCTCCCTCTGTGCTCTCAAAAAGAAGGACGAAGGAATCAGGCCAATCGCTGTTGGCAACACTCTCCGACGCCTGATTGCCAAGGCTGCTACGAGGGTTGTCAGCCAGCAAGCGGCTGAATTGCTGAAACCAATCCAGCTAGGATTTGGAATCCCCCAAGGCTGTGAAGCGGCTGCCCATGCAGCACGAGCATACATCACAAACATTTCTGATGAAAAGGCCCTGCTCAAACTTGACTTTAAGAATGCCTTCAACATGGTAAGAAGAGATGCAGTACTTTGTGCAGTACATCGCCATTTCCGGCCCCTCTACCCGTTCATACTATCGTGCTACAGTGGTGAGTCAAAACTGCTCTTTGGTGAACATGAAATCAGATCATGTGAAGGTGTTCAGCAAGGTGATCCTCTTGCTCCCCTTCTTTTCTGCTTAGTCTTAAAAGAAATCACCGAAAGCTTGTCCAGCGAGTTCAACATCTGGTTTTTGGATGATGGCTCTATAGCTGGCACCGTAGACCACCTCTTGTCAGATATCAGGAAAATAAGGGAGCAAGAAGTAAGCCTGGGTCTCGTCCTGAACCCTTCCAAGTGTGAAGTAGTCTCCTCCAACCCAGACATCGTAGCTAGAATAAGGTCTGCCTTGCCTGGAGCCCATGTCATTAGGGCCGAGAACAGCACCCTCCTTGGAGCTCCCCTCGGGTCTAACGCCATTGAGGAGATCCTCGACAAGAAAATCGCAGACCTTAGGAGGATGGAAGACAGAATAGGTGACATCGATGCCCACGATGCTTCTTATCTCCTCACCAAATGCCTATCCCTTCCGAGGCTAACCTACTTTCTGAGGTGCGCCCCATCTTACGACAACCCAAAGCTTGACGAGTATGACCTCCTACTGAAGACCATGCTGGAAAAAGTTGTTAACCTCTCCCTCAACGAATGCCAGTGGAAACAAGCCACTCTTCCTGTCAGGCTCGGTGGCTTGGGTGTCCGCACCGCCACCCAAATTGCTGTCCCAGCCTTCCTGTCTTCCTCCTCAGCATCAGATGACCTGGTTAAGGAAATTCTACCTGACACCCTGAGTGATGTAGCGGGGATACAGGACCCCCACTACACGGAATGCGACACGAAATGGGGTGCCATGACAGACCCAGCACTCAGACCAGCCATGCCGAAAGCCAAGAAACAATCCAGTTGGGACAGCCCCATTGTAGACAAAGAAGCCACAGCTTTCCTGGAGGCAGCAACAACCCCCAGTGATCGTGCACGCCTCACAGCTGTGCAGGCTCCCCATGCAGGGGACTTCCTTCTGGCAGTCCCTATGTCTGCGACAGGCACACGTCTTGATCCGCAGGAGCTCCGTATTGCAGTCGCTCTCCGCCTTGCTGCCCCTATCCACACTGTTCACAGGTGTATTTGCGGCGAGGCAGATGCTGACGAATATGGATTGCATGGCCTGCACTGTGGAAAATCGGGTGGTTGGCACACTAGACACGACGAAGTCAACGACATCATTAAAAGAAGCCTTGCCTCTGCTCAGTGTCCAGTGGAGAGAGAGCCCCGCAACCTACTGAACCGTGACTCTGTTAGCTTTGCCGGCCGACCAGACGGAATCACACTGCGTCCGTGGAAGGGTGGCAGGCAGTTAGCATGGGACTATACTTGCGTATCCACCCTGGCAACGACATACATCACCCTCTCTGCCGGCACGGCAGGAGCCGCAGCGACACACAGAGAAAAACAAAAGTCAGTCAAGTACAGGCAATTAGATCAAAGGTACAACTTCGTTCCAATAGGGTCTGAGACCCTAGGCCCATGGGGTGAGAGTGCAAGAAGGTTTCTTAAGGATCTTGGTTCCAAGCTCATTGACACCACAAGAGACCCTAGAGCAGCAAGTTTTCTCTTTCAGCGCCTCAGTGTCGCGATCCAGAGGGGAAATGCCTGCTGCATCCTCGGTTCCTGCCCGGCGTCGGAGGAGTTCGAGGAAATCTACAGCCTCTAGGAAGCGAACTTTTTCTTGTGTCCTCTTAATGTTCATTTTTTGTATAAAATCAGATATGTAACTGTATAACCTTGCATAATAAAGTGTACATCATAATAAAAAAAAAAAGGGGTGGTAGGAGAAGTGAACACTCTTTCGTATTCAGAGTTAAATGTCAAGTTTTTCCCTGAGTGCTCTGTGTTCCCTTCTCTGAGGCTGTGGGTCCATATATATATATATATATATATATATATATATATATATATATATATATATATATATATATATATATATATATATATATATATATATAATATATATATATATAATATATATATATATAATATACATATATAATATATATATATAATATATATATATATATAAATATATATAAATATATATAATATATATATATATAAATATATATAATATATATATATAATATATATATATATATTATATATATATATATATATATATATATATATATATATATATATATATATATATATATATATATATATATATATATATCCACCTTTCTTTCTCTCCGTCCATCTGTACAGCCTTCTATCCTTCGTTCATATCCATCAGGTTCTTTCTATTCATCTATTGTTCTATCTATCTATCCATCTATCTATCCATGCACCTACTGATCGTTCTATCCATTCATCCACCCAATTATCTCTATTTATCTATCCCATGTAATTAATCTTCAATCCATATCCATCTTGCTACCTATACGTCCATCCATATATTCATCTATCTGTCCTTCCATTTACCTGTCCAACCATCTACTCATCTGTCTATCTATTCATCCATTTATCTCTCCATCTAACCACTCATATGTCTACCTATGTATCCATACATGCATCTACCTATTCATTACACAGTGAGTAATCACACTCGTGTGATGCATCAATGAGAAAATCCGTAGGAGCCGTGACATAGGTTCGAACCTATGCGCTAGGTGTTCCCAGGCACACTCTCTAGAAGAGTAAGCGACGACAAGGTCAAAAAGGATTACAAGCTGAGGTACTACTGCATGAGGACTTCTAGGACTTCTGAGGCTTCCACTGAACCACGAACCAGAGTTTCGCACAATCCCCCCCCCCCATGCACTCTGGCTCTGTCATCTCGAAATGTTCTACCTCTGACGCTCCGCCTTCAATACAAAGAGAGCGTGTGCCTGGGAACACCCAGCACATAGGTTCAAACCCGCATCACAGCTCCTACGGATTATCTGTTTATTCATTTGTCTATCCATCCATCCCTTTATCTACTGTCTGCCTCATTCTCTTCCTCTATCTTTGTCTCTTCCTCGCTCTGTCTGTCTCGAGCTATGTTTTTGTTTCTGACTTTCTGTGTGTTTCTGTCTCTATCTTTTTCTTTGTCAATCTCTGTCTTAAAAATAATATAATTGTCTAATGTGTAGGTGGTCGGCAGTGAGAGCAGTTCAGTGGTGTGAAGTACTAAAAAAACAATAGTTATCCTTACCATAGTAAAGAGCAGTTGCTTGAGAAACTTTTGCCACTGTGGGAGAATTGTCCGTTTGATGCTAGTATGGGCAAATTATTCACAGCAGGAATTTTCTGTTAATTTTTTCAAAATCAATGAATTATGGTGCAGATTACTATAACACAACTTATTTTAAAACTTTAGCCTCCAACTATGAACAGACAAACACTTTCCCCTATGGTATAATTATAAAATATAAATATTACATTTTGACCCATGATAAGTGTGGTGTTGTGTGATATGAGTGTTGTATAATGTTGGGATGCATAAGTGTGACTCTTACGGCCATTATCTGTAGCGTTGACGTCTGCTCCAGCGTCGAGGAGGATCTTCACAGAGTAGGCGTGACCACCTTCGGCTGCCCCGTGAAGGGCTGTCATGCCTGTCAACAGATACCACAATTGTTATTATGCATAAACCGTCACGATTCCAGTAATTTATGTAAAATATTGAAATAAGTTGTTCTAGTTGACCATTTTTATATACTAGTGAAGTATACCGATTTTAAGCTTTTATGTATAAATATTTTCACCGTAAATTTAAGAGAGGAAGATCAATTTACAATTAATAAGAATAGATCACCATTAATATATCCGACATTTCACCAGTTCTTATTTGATAATTTATAACTTGTGACGAGAGCGACAGTGGTGCTATTGTCATGCCCGAAACACTGAGTGTATTAGTGGCTTGAGGCATTGTATTTACTTGTCCTACCTAGAGATACAACATTTTTCTTGTATACCATTTTGTATGTATGTACTTTCCCCTAATAAATTTTATTATTATTTTTATTAACAGAAGAAGAAGAAGAGCATTATGCAGAACCCAACAATAAATGACTTTACTAAGTGTGAACCGCTAGCTCCAGTCTTGCCATCGTCAGTTAATCAATATAACCTTTATAAGCAACATACGCCATAAATGTTTGGCAATAAAATGTTGGCAATACTAGTTCGAGGAAAGATAAACATTGTTGCTGTCACCATTCAACCAATATATTCATAAATGGCATGTAACTAATGATATATGAGAATGGCGGATTGAGGCATGAGGAACATCGTTGTCGTCATCAGTTAATAATGAGCTTCACAGACATTCTGAACACCACCAATAGTTATCTTACCATCAAAGCTTAAGGCATGAGCAACACGCCTGATAAATCTATATAAATGAAAATGTAAATGTTCGTTTGTTCAAAATCGCTAATCTTCGAAAGTTCTTCACCGATTGCTTCGAAATTTAACCACAACGTTTCATTCGCATCCGAGGTTCGTTTTTATATACATACTATTTAGATGTCACGTCTGTGCCGGGAATTTTTTTTTTTTTAACTATTTTTTCATGTGTTTTTCATGTGAGGGAAATCATCGAAACCTCTTTACCGATTGCTCTGAAATTCTGACACACCGTTGCATTCGAATAGGGGCGTGTTATTATATACCTACTATATACATGCTACTATACTATACTATATACATACATACGGTGGAATTGAGCTGTGTTATTTACAATACCGTTCATTTCGCAAGTGTAAGTATAGATGGCAGACCTGAGACAAGTAAAAACATTCATTTTTTCAGAAACAGCGCCATCTGTTGCACGAAGAGCAGCACACGCTATAATAAATATGTTACTATTCCATTTCAATGTTGCCGATTGCATTGACAAATTGAATTTTCGTTGATTTTTATTTATTTTCAATTTAATTTATTTATTATGTGTCACAGTGAGTGAAATTGAGCAGAGTTGATTACCATACCATTCATTTTGCGAGTATACGTATAGATGCCACACCTGTGACAGGTAAAAACATGCTTTTTGTTTAAAAACAGTGCCATCTATTGCCCGTAATAGCAACATGCACTATCCTAAATATGTTACGATGCCTTTCAATATTTCCGATTTCATTGAAAAATTGAATTTTCATAGATTTTGATTCATTTTCATTTTGGTTTAATTATTTTGTGTGACATTGCATTGGAATTAAGCTGTGTTATTTACCATACCGTTCATTTTGTCGGAATAGTTTACTTTTTATATTTTTCCATTTTTTTTTCATTTTGTGTCTTATCTGTTTTTTTATATATCAGTGATGGGAACATCAGATCATTTGATGTTCCCAATTTTCTGATGGGAACCTCAGATCATTTGGGAATGCATCGGGTGAGGGAGTGGGGAATGGTGTATTACTATAACTATGATATCCTGCTTCACACTAGTAGTCTTTATCTAACTATACTGACTCGAGAAGAGAGGAACATTGTGCTATCATTGTTAGAAAAAACAAGATGATTGCTGAGGATATCCATCATCAACCAAGCTGGTATATGATCACACAAGCTTGAGACAAAGAAAACAAGGAGTTGACAATGTTAGTTAAACAATATTACTAATAAAGATATTATGCATCCTACCAGTCGTTATCTGAACAAATCTTCTTAAGAGTGAAGCAAACATGTGTTAATTATGTCATTAAAACATCATTACATAGTTCTTGAATCCTACAATTATTAGCCGACTATAATGGATTGAGACAAAAGCAAGATGGTTTTTACCATTTATTGTTATACATGACATTTACATGTACATTATCTATACAACACAAGTCACTATATGACTATACCAACCTGCAACTACAACAACAAGGATGTTCAAGTTGTAGGTTATTATGGTCCTTGTTGCACTTTCATTTTTATGGATAAATTAAACTCCAGCATACTATTGTCCGTAAGAGTTAGATTTTATTGATACCGAACAAATTTACACACACACACAGTAATTGGAGGACAAAAGATTATAGTAGTAGTCAAATATAATCCCCACCAAACGACAGAAGATGGAAACAATGCCACCATTAATATAATAGAGAGAGAGTAGCTTCTATCGCTAGCAGGAACGGATCCAGACTACTAATCATGGAAGGCTTCAACCACGGGAATATAGAGTGGGAGAACAGAGACCCACATGGAGGACCAGACACATGGAGAGCTAATCAGCTGGACGTGGCAACAAGAAACTTTCTAAGCCAACACATCAAGGGACCGACAAAAATTAGAGGAGAGGACGAACCAGCTATACCTGATCTAATATTTACTGTAAATGAGTCGCATATAAGGGAACTTATGTTAGAAGCCCCCTTATGAATCACTGATCACAGTGTACTGATCTTTGATTACCTGGTAGAGCTAGGATTTATCTCCCCAAAATAAGAACTGGGAAACAAAGGGCTGGCATACCGAAAGGTAAATTATGAGGAAATGAGAAAATTTCTATGGGATATACATTGGGACACAGAACTGAGAACTAAGTTCGTACAAGATATGATGGACAATGTCACCTAAAAGTGTCAGGAGGTAGTAAACAGGTTTATCCCGGCCCGACAGGAATAAATCGAATAGCAAAAGAAGAATCCTTGGTTTAATAGGGCATGTATGGAAGCAATGGAACTGAACAAAAGGTTGAGGAGGAACTTCTGAAATAACAGAACACCAGAAAGTAGAGAGAGATACCAGAGAACCAGGTAGGAGTATGTAAGTGAGAAGAGCAGCCGAGAAAAGGTATGAAAATGATATAGTTAATAAAGCCAAGACCAAGCCAAAACTACTGCACAGTCATATCAGAAGGAAAACAGTGAAGGAACAGGTGAAGAAATTTAGAACAGGCGAGGACAGGTACACAGAGAATGACAAAGATGTGTGTGAAGAAGTCAACAAAAGGCTCCAAGAGGTCTTCACAATAGAACGAGGTGAGATCACTGCACTAGGAGAGGTAAACTAGGCGGCCTTGGAAGGGTTCGAAATCACAAGAGATGAGGTCAAGATGCATCTTTTGGATCTGAACGTGAGAAAGGCTGTTGGCCCAGACGGAATCTTACCATAGGTATTGAAAGAGTGTGCAGAAGCACTTTGCTTGCCACTCTCCATAGTGTATAGTAGGTCACTGGAGATGGGAGACCTACCAGATATATGGAAGACGGCTAAAGTAGTCCCAATATACAAAAAGGGTGACAGACAAGAGGCACTGAACTACAGGCCAGTGTCCTTAACTTTTATACCATGCAAGATGATGGACAAGATCGCGAGAAAAAAACCTAGTAACATCTGGAGATAAGGGACATCGTGACAACTAATCAACATCGGTTCAGGGAGGGTAAATCTTGCCTAACAGGCTTAATAGAATTCAACGATCAGGTGACAAAGATTAAGCAACAGAAGAATTGGCGGACTGCATTTTCTTGGATTATCGGAAAACCTGATACAGTACCCCATATGAGGCTGATGCATAAGCTGGAGAAACTAGGCAAGAGTAACTGGTATGGTGCTCCAGTGGATAAAGGAGTACCTAAGCAATAGGAAGCAGAGTTAATGAGGGGGCGAGACCTCAGAGTGGCGTGAAGTCACCAGTGGAGTCACGCAGGGCTCTGTACTTGGACCTATCTTGTTTCTGATTAATGTAAATGATCTCCCAGAGGATATAGAGTCATTCCTCTCAATGTTTGCTGACGAATCCAAAATTATGAGAAGGATTAAGACAGAGGAGGAAAGCTTGAGGCTTCAAGAAGACCTGGACAAGCTGTAGGAATGGTCGAACAAATGGTTGTTAGAGTTTAACCAAAGCAAATATAATGTATTGAAGATAGGTGAAGGGAGCAGGAGACCAGATACACGGTATCACGGCTCAACCCCTGCAAGCACAACTAGGTAAGTACATACACAGGCAACACAGGTAGCGACAACAAACTTTTTAAGCCAGCATGTCAGGGAATCCACAAGCGTGAAAGGAATCGATGAACAAGCGAGACTCGAACTAGTCTTCACTCTGAACGACTCCGACATGAGGGAAATCGGTTTTGAGGCCCCCGTAGGAATGAGCGACCACAATGTACTGACGATTGAGTATCTGGTTGAAGAAGGGTTAATGAACTCGAGGAGGGGAACTGAAAACAAATTTTTCATGGCTGGCATTCCGAAAGTGAAACTATGAGATAAGAAAATTCCTAACAGATGTTACATGGGAAACAGTGCTCAGGGAAAGACGGCCCAAGACATGATAGAATACATCACGCAGAAGTGTAAGGAGACAGCAGACAAGTTTGTCCCGGTCCAAAAGGATAACAATGAAATGCAGATGAGAAACCCATGATTTAATCAGAGATGTAGGCTAGCTAAGCAGCAAAGTAAAAGGGCGTGGAGAAACTACAGAAATAACCGGACACTGGAGAGCAGAGAAAGATACCAGAGTGCCAGGAATGAATATGTCAGGTTGAGAAGAGAGGCAGAAGGGCTATACGAAAATGACATCACAAGCAAGGCAAAGACTCAACCTAAATTACTGCACAGCCACATCTGGAGAAAAGAGCAGTAAAGGAACAGGTAATGAAAATGAGGATAGGGGCAGACAGATTAACTACAAATGACAAGGAAGTGTGCAAGAAACTGAATAGAAAATTCAAAAAGGTCATCACATTAGAGCAAGGAGAAGTACCAGAGATAGGAGAGGGAATAGTTAACCAGGCACAACTAGAAGAGTGTGAGAGTACCAGTGGGGATGGAAGGAAGCTTTTGCTAGAGTTGGTTGTGACAAAGGCTATATGCTCAGAGGGAATCTCCCCTTTGATACTAAAGGAAGGAGCAGAAGTATGGTGCTTTCCACTCTCCATAATGTATAACAAATCACTGGTAACAGGGGAATTGCCAAAAATTTGGAAGACGGATATTGTAGTCCCGATATACAGAGGGGAAAGACAGGAGGAACTAAATTACAGGCCAATGTCTCTAACTTGCATACCATGCAAGCTGTTGGAGAAGCTTGTGCGTAAAAAGCTAGTGGATCATCTGAAGATAAAGAACTTTGTAACACAGCATCAACATGGGTTCAGGGATGGCAAGTCCTGCCTCACAGGATTAATTGAATCCTACGACAAGACAAAAAAAAATCAGGCAAGAAAGAGAGGGGTGGGCAGACTGCACATTTTTGGATGGCCAGAAAGCCTTTGACACAGTGCAACATAAGAGGCTGGTGCAAAAGCTGGAGATGTAGACAGGAGTGAAAGGGAAGGTACTCCATTGGATAAGGGAGTACCTAAGCACCAGAAGACAGCGAGTCACTGTGAGGGGTGAGGTCTCAGATTGGAGAGGCGTTACCAGTGGAGTGCTGCAGGGGTCAGTCCTTGTACCTATACTGTTTTGATATATGTAAATGATCTCCCAGAGGATACAGAATCATTTCTCTCAATGTTTGCTGACGATACCAAAAATATGAGGACTACAACAGAATAAGATAGTATGAGGCTACAAGATGACCTAGACAAACTGAATGAATGGCACAACAAATGGCTACTAAAGTTAAACCAGAGTAAATGTAAGAAAATAAAACTAGGCGGTGGAAACAGGAGCCCTGACAGAGGATACAGAATGGGAGATGAAGCACTTCATGAAACGGACAGAGAGAAAGATTTAGGAGTTGATATCACAACAAACCTGTCTCCTGAAGCCCACATAGGAATAATTACATCTGTGGCACATGTGAGGCTGCCTAACATCAAAACCAGTCATCAGGAACCTGAGTAAGGAATCATTCAGAACATTGTATACCACATATGTAAGACCAATCCTGAAGTATGCGGCCCCAGCATATAGCCCGTACCTTGTCAAGCACAAGACTAAGCTGGAAAAAGTTCAGAGGTATGCCACTAGGCTAGTCCCTGAACTAAGAGGCATGAGTTGTAAGGAAAGGCTGCGTGAAATGCATCTCACGACACTAGAAGACAGAAGAGTAAGGGGAGACATGATCACAACCTACAAAATTCTCAGAGGAATTGACAGGGGTAGAAAAGGATATATTGTTTAACACGTGAGGTACGCGAACAAGGGGACACAGGTGGAGACTGAGTACCCAAATGAGCCACAGGGACGTTAGAAAGAACTTTTTCAGTGTCAGAGTAGTTAACCCGAGGAATGCATTAGGCAGTGATATGACTCCAGGCTGGAGGCTGACTCCATACACAGTTTCATATCATAGAGCCCAGTAGGCTCAGGAATCTGTACACCAGTTGATTGACGGTTGAGAGGCGGGACCAAAGAGCCAGAGCTCAACCCCTGCAAGCACAACTAGGTGCGTACAACTAGGTGAGTACACACACACATACACACACACGCACAAACACACACACACACACACACACACACACACACACACACACACACACACACACACACACACACACACACACACACACACACACACACACACACACACACACACACACACACACACACACAGAGTGATGTAGTGGAGGCTGACTTCATACACTGTTTCAAATGTAGATATGATAGAGCCCAGTAGGCTCAGGAATCTATACACCAGTTGATTGACAGTTGAGAGGCGGGACCAAAGAGCCAAAGCTAAACCCCCGCAAGCACAAATAGGTGAGTACACACACACACACACACACACACACACACAATGCATTAGGAATGCATTAGGGGGTGATGTGGTGGAGGCTGACTCCATACACAGTTCAAGTGTAGATATGACAGAGCCCGATAGGCTCAGGAATCTGTACACCTGTTGATTGACGGTTGAGAGGCGGGACCAAAGAGCCAGAGCTCAACCCCCGCAAACACAACTAGGTGAGTACAACTAGGTGAGTACACACACACACACACACACACACACACACACACACTAATAAGAATAAATAAGAATAGGGGGAACAAGTTCCTGAAGATTGCATAACCCAACATAGATGGAGTAAGATCGAAGATACTGGAGTTAAGTGATGTAATACAGCTCCAGACACCAGACATTGTTGCACTCACGGAGACAAAACTTGAAGATGTTATTTTAAATGAGGTCATATTCCCAAGGGGCTACTCAATTTGGAGACGAGACAGAAAAATTAGGAAAGGCGGTGGCGTTGCTGTGCTGGTGAAAGAACACCTAAAGGTGAAGGAAATAATAACTGCCAATCCACAAGAAGTTGACATAATAGCACTAGAGATCTGCCATGAGGATGATAAACTAATGATCATAAATGCATATAGTCCACCACCAAGCAGCACATAGTCAAAGGAGGAGCTAGATAGTAAACGAGAAGGTCTTATAACAATAATGAGAGAGATCATAGCGAGAGCGGATAACGATAGTTCACGACTGTTGATAGTTGGCGACTTCAACTTGAAAGCCATAGACTGGGAAGCATATGAAGCTAAAACAGAAGATTTCTGGACCTGTAAATTTGTAGACCTCATCCTGGAAACATTCTTGTATCAACATGTTAAACAAGCTACGAGGATGAGGGAAGGGGACGTTCCCTGCATGCTACATTTGATATTTACCAGGAAGGAGGAAGAAATATTTGACTTTCAATACCTTCCTCCCTTGGGTAAAAGTGACCATGTCTTTTTGGGAATAAAGTATGCAATGCGTTATAATCTGGAAGAAAATATGAAGGTTGGTGAAATTGAAAAACCTGACTTTAGGAGAGGACATTATGGCAACCTTAGAAATTTTTTTAGTGGGTATAATTGGACAGACTTGTTGCTAGGTAAGGAAGTGAATGAGATGTATGTCAAGTTTTGTGAAATATATGATAAAGGAACAAAAAAAATTATACCAAAACAGAGAAGCAGAACTAGGAAACAGGATTGGTTCAGCAGAAAGTGTGAGAGGGCCAGAGACAAAAAGACACAAAAATGGAATCAATACAGGAAGAGGCCAAACCCCAAACATACCAGCGATACAAAGATGCGAGAAACAACTACTCGGCAGTGAGGAGAGAGGCAGAAAGAAATTTTGAAAAAGGGATTGCAGACAAATGTAAAACAGAACCAGGTCTATTCAATAAATTCATAAACAAGAAATTGCAGGTAAAGGATGATATACAGAGGTTGAAAATGGGAAATAGATTCACAGAAAATGAAAAGGAAATGTGTGAAACATTAAACGAAAAGTTCCAAAGTGTGTTTGTACAAAATGAAATCTTCAGGGAACCAGATACAATAAGAAATCCAGAGAACAACATAGAGCACATAGAGGTGTCTAGAGATGAAGTGGAAAAAATGCTCAAGGAGCTAAATAAGAACAAGGCAGTTGGTCCAGATGGAGTTTCACCATGGGTTCTGAGAGAATGTGCACCTGAGCTCAGCATTCCACTTCAACTGATTTTTCAGGCATTCCTGTTTACAGGAGTTATAGCTGATGTGTGGAAAAGGCTAACATAGTTCCAATCTACAAAAGTGGAAGCAGGGAAGACCCTCTTACTTATAGACCGGTATCATTGAGAAGTGTAATAGTCAAAAAAATGGAAAAAATAATTAAAACTAAATGGGTAGAACACCTGGAGAGAAATGATATAATATCAGACAGACAGTATGGTTTTCGATCTGGAAGATCTTGTGTATCGAATTTACTCAGTTTCTATGATCGAGCAACAGAGATATTACAGGAAAGAGATGGTTGGGTTGACTGCATCTATCTGGACCTAAAAAAGGCTTTTGACAGAGTTCCACATAAGAGGTTGTTCTGGAAACTGGAAAATATTGGAGGGGTGACAGGTAAGCTTCTAACTTGGATGAAAAATTTTCTGACTGATAGAAAAACGAGGGCAGTGATCAGAGGCAATGTATCGGACTGGAGAAATGTCACAAGTGGAGTACCACAGGGTTCAGTTCTTGCACCAGTGATGTTTATTGTCTACATAAATGATCTACCAGTTGGTATACAGAATTATATGAACATGTTTGCTGATGATGCTAAGATAATAGAAAGGATAAGAAACTTAGATGATTGTCATGCCCTTAAAGATGACCTGGACAAAATAAGTAAATGGAGCACCACTCGGCAAATGGAATTAAATGTTAATAAATGCCATGTTATGGAATGTGGAATAGGAGAACATAGACCCCACACAACCTATATATTATGTGAGAAATCTTTAAAGAATTTTGATAAAGAAAGAGATCTAGGGGTGGTTCTAGATAGAAAACTATCACCTGAGGACCACATAAAGAATATTGTGCGAGGAGCCTATGCCACGCTCTCTAACTTCAGAATTGCTTTTAAATACATGGATAGCGATATACTAAAGAAATGGTTCACGACTTTTGTTAGGCCAAAGCAAGAATATGCAGCAGTTGTGTGGTGCCCATATCTTAAGATGCACATCAACAAACTGGAAAAGGTGCAAAGACATGCTACTAAGTGGCTCCCAGAAATGAAGGGCAAGAGCTACGAAGAGAGGTTAGAGGCATTAAATATGCCAAAACTGGAAGACAGAAGAAAAAGAGGTGATATGATCACTACCTACAAAATAGTAACAGGAATTTATAAAATCGATAGGGAAGATTTCCTGACATCTGGAACTTTAAGAACAAGAGGTCATAGATATAAACTAGCTAAACACAGATGCCGAAGAAATATAAGAAAATTCACTTTCGCAAACAGAGTGGTAGACGGTTGGAACAAGTTAGGTGAGAAGGTGGTGAATGCCAAGACCGTCAGTAGTTTCAAAGCGTTGTATGACAAAGAGTGCTGGGAAGACGGGACACCACGAGCGTAGCTCTCATCCTGCAACTACACTTAGGTAATTACACTTATGTAATTACGGGTGTGTGTGTGTGTGTGTGTGGTGGTGAGGTGCTGGTCCTCTCTTGCAGGGCCAGCACCTCACCCCCACCTTGTGAAGCTAACAAGAAATCCAGCTGGTATTGCCCCATTATCGACCAAGCAGCTGTGACATGCCTAGAAGCTGTGACAACATGACACTGCCTGACTTAGAGGTGTAGCAGTTCCCCATGCAGGTGACTTCCATTAGCAACCCCAAAGTCAGCAAATGGCACACGTTTCACACCGCAGGCCCTCCGATTTGCCGTGGCTCTCTGCCTCACGGCCCCAATCCACACCGAATACAGTTATATTCGGCGAGGCAGTGACCGACTGGTATTGACAACATGGCCTTCTCTGCCAAAAGTCATGAGGATCGCATACAAGACACAGCGAGGTTAATGACTTTAATATGAGAAGCCTTACCACAGCTGACTGTCCCGCAGAGAGAGAACCCCGTTACCTAATGCCGCGCAACTCTGATGATCAAAGAAGTGGATAGGCAGCGTGGAAGCGTCTGAACTAGAGTGAGGGCCAACAAGCGCACTCTGAGGGGCTCCCTCAGCTATGATTGGGGGTTGGTCGGTTGGGGGTCCGATGGGATGTTTGCGGTCAGACGACGGGGGTGTCCCGTGTGTAAGTATTTATGAAAACATCCCTGAAAACTAGAAACCTCAGCTCTCAGGAAACAGGTATCGTGTTTTAAGTGCATCGAGTCCACAGTGAACCAGATTACAAGTGTACAATATTGTGCAGTGATATATCTCGAAATTATACAAACGTGTTAGTGTCACCCCTCTGCCACCCCTCCTCCCCCCTCTCCCATACCCTCAAGTGTGTACCGTCACCTAACCTACGAGTCGAGAGGTGCCAGTCCCCCTCCCCAGCCCCATCCAACTGCATCTGCTACTTCCCTGTGTCCACCCCCCACGCTACGTCCGCCCAGCACCCGCCCAACGCCCGCCCAGCACCCATCCAGCGCCCGCCCAGCGCCCACCCAGCGCCCGCCCATCATCCGACCAGCGCCCACCCATCATCCGCCCAGCGGCCACCCAGCACCTGCCTAGCACCCGCCCAGCGCCCGCCGATGTCGCAGGTCACGACTGACAGCTAGGCTTCTCTCAGCCAAGAGGAGCCATCAATCGCCGACAGGTACGGCACATGCCAAGTGTGTGACAAGGTGTGGAATCTCAAGCGCAACGTGGGATGTGAGCAAGCATGCTCACAACGGAACCGATTGTCCGGGTATGTGGCGCCCTCCCAAAGAGAGTATCAATCAGGATCCCACACCAGCAGTCAGGGAAAACACCTTCAACAGCTTCATTTCGACTGAGAACCTATTAGAAGCTATCAAAGCAACATTTTTTTTTTTTTTTTTTTTTTTTTTTTTTTTTGAGATATATACAAGAGTTGTTACATTCTTGTACAGCCACTAGTACGCGTAGCGATTCGGGCAGGTCCCTGGAATACGATCCCCTGCCGCGAAGAATCGTTTTTTCATCCAAGTACACATTTTACTGTTGCGTTAAACAGAGGCTACAGTTAAGGAATTGCGCCCAGTAAATCCTCCCCGGCCAGGATACGAACCCATGACATAGCGCTCGCGGAACGCCAGGCGAGTGTCTTACCACTACACCACGGAGACTGCCATCGGTTGGAACCTTGCAGCACATCCCCAAAGCTGCCCGCCCCCAAGCGGCAGCCAAACTATCCAGCCTCTTGAAGAAGGTCAATGACTCTCCCGGAACCATCCAAGCCTGGCACAACTTTCTCCTGTTTGGAAACATATGCCTAGCTGTCCCTGCTAGGAGAGACAAATCACTAGGTTCCTCAGTCATTATTACTAGTGGTTTGCAGTGGTTGAACCCCATGCACAGATACCATAATTAAGATAGGGATACATTAGTGCATAATATAGAGAGATAAGAGCAGAGTCAGGTACATAATATCTAATTTTGGAGAGTATACCAACTGTTTTAAAGACTTTCTTTGTTATGTGTTGGATGTGGGTACTGAAGTGGAGTCTCTTTTCTAGGAATAGGCCGAGAAACTTTCCATCATTTTTATTGCTAATGTTTACATTGTCTATCTAAAGCTGAATTGCATTTGTAGATTTGCTTCCAAATAAGATGTAGTAGGTCTTTTTTATGTTAAGTGTTAGTTTGTTGGTTGACATCCATAAGTGGACTTTTTTAGTTTATTATTAACAACATTATTTAGTGTATGTGGGTTGGGGTTAGAGTAGATGAGGGTAGTATCATCAGCAAACAAAATAGCTTTCAGAATGTTAGAGACATTAGGCAGATCATTGATGTATATAAGAAATAGGAGAGGTCCCAAAATGCTGCCCTGTGGCACTCCACCGGTTATTGGTAGAGTGGGAGAAGTTATATTATTGATGGCTACACATTGGTGTTTATCACTAAGATAAGATTGGATATAGTCCAGTGTATGGCCTCGGATTCCATAATGATGGAGTTTACGTAAGAGGTAATTGTGATTAACAGTATCAAAGGCCTTTCTCAGGTCAATGAAGAGTCCAATCGGAAACTCATTTTTGTCAAGGGCTGAGTAAATTATATCAAGGAGACTAATAATTGCATCGTTGGTACTCTTTTGGGAGCGGAAGCCAAACTGACAGGGGCTAAGAATGTCGAATTATACGAGATATTAGTAGAGCTGTTTGTAGATAATTTTTTCAAATATTTTTGATAGTATGGGTAGGTTTGATATTGGTCTATAATTGTTTATGTCTGCCGGATTACCTTCTTTATGAACTGGCGCTACTCTTGCTTTTTTAAGGATATCAGGGAAGATATGACACTCAAAGGATTTGTTGAACAGCAGAGCTATAGGTGGCGCAAGGGCATGGGAGGCGCTCTAGTATACAAGGGATGGGATTTCACTGATGTTCCCAGCTTTGGTTTTTAGTGAGTGTATGATGGACACAACTTCTGTTGGGCTGACTGGTGAAAGGAGAAGATAGTTTGGATAGCTGCCTGAGAGATATGTGTTGATATGTGTCTGAGTCTGTGGGATTTTACTGGCAAGGTTAGCACCAACCGATGAAAAGAAGCTATTAAATTCATTCGCCATTTCTAAATCAGATGACGGTGTAAGGCCATCCTTAGAGAGTGTTATCTGGTTGTGGGAGTGTTGTTTAGTTCCTAGGATATTAGAGATGGTTTTCCATTTGCTTTTCATGTTTCCTTTTGCTTCTTTGAATCTAATCTCATAATATGAAAGTTTAGCTTTTCTTATGATACTGGTAAGCACTGATGAGTACCTCTTAACTACTTCCTTTGTAACTAGGCCAATCCTAAATTTCTTTTCATATTCATGTTTTTTGTTGATTGATTTAATTATGCCACTTGTGAGCCACGGGTTATTTTTTCTTTTATCAGTTACTTGTTTGGTAAGGAGGGGACAGTGAGTGTTGTAGAGGCTAAGAGTTTTGGAGAGAAAGAGGTTTGTTAATGAGTTTATATCCTGTGTATTATTAAATTCAGATTCCCAGTTAATATTGTGACGTGCATTAGAGAGATTGCCTAAAGCTGATTCACTGTGTAGCCTGAAAGAGAGTTTCTTGCTTTCTGGTGGTGCTGTGTCCATGTTTGCTATGAGGAAGGTAGGATAGTGGTCAGTAGTTCTGTCATAGATTACCCCAGATGTAAGGGGAGCTGTTATATTAGTCCATAAGTGATCCAGGGTAGTAACAGATGTTTGAGTGACTCCGGTGGGCTTGGTGATTGTGGGGATTAGCATACAAGAGTGCATGCTGTTACGGAAATAGTCAACTTGTGGGTTGTTTTGAAGACCCAGGTTAATATTGAAATCACCTCCCAGAATGATGTGATTTTTGTTGAGATTGTTATTTATGATAAGATTCCTTGCATTGTCTGAGAATAAAGCTACGTTGGTATTAGGAAATCTATAGATGGCACCGATAGTCAGGGAGGATTTAAGGGATTTACTGGAGAACTTGGCAAAGGTGTATTCACAATAGTCGTCTCTATCACTAATGACATTATTGCAGATGAAGGTATCTTTGTAATATATTGCTGTGCCACCTCCTTTTTTGTTAGGCCTGCAGTTATGAATGACTTTATAACCAGCTAAATTGTAGAGTTGGATATAATCATTGCTTAGCCAAGTTTCTGTTAAAATGATGAATGATAATTTAGTACCTAGTACTGTGAGTAGTGCATTTATATCATCAAAATGTTTACCAAGTGACCTAACATTTTGGTTGTAAACTGATAAGCAGGTGCTATTTAGGAGTTTGTTTTTTGCAAAATTTGCTGTGTAATACCTACAATAATAATGATCAATGTGCTGATTTGTGTGGGTATGGGACAGAAGATTTCGATCAGGATCAATATCAGTAAGCATATAGATACAATAATGTCACGATATAATAAGATAAGCATTTACAGGAATAGTTAAATACCAGATCTGCTGTAAATAGAAAGTAATTGTAGCAAAACACAACAATAAACGTAGATACACAAAAAATAGAAACAATTAGAAGTAGAGTAAAGATCCCTGTAGATAGCCAGGAAGGATACAGTAGTTAGGTTAAGAGAGAAGAAAAAATCAGTAGACTGACAAGAATAATATATAGCAAAAAATAAAGAGACAATTAATAATCGTAAAGTAAAAATAATCTTAAGAATAAATTATTTAATAAAGCTTAGTTGTGAACCTATAATTAGTATGAACTTAAGAAAACAAAATGAGCTCAATAATTAATTATAATAAATGATGTATAAATCAAATTACAATTAAGTTTAAAAATTAAAAAAAAATAACAGGGTAAGATTATATTTATGAGCAAGATTTTACTAAGACACTGAGGTAAATGCTTACACAAATACTAAGTCTGCTATAATTAGAGAATAATTATAGCAAAACACAACAATAAATGCAAGTAAATAAAAGAATTGAAACAATTAGAAGCAGAATTAAGATCACTAGATAGCGTTGAAGGATACACAAGTTTGGTGGAGAGAACAAAATATCAGTAGAGACTGTCAAGATGAATATATAAAAAAATTGACAAATGATGAATGTAAAGTAAAATAATCTTAAAGATAATTATCTATATAAGCTTAGTTTTTAACCTATAATTAGTATGAACTTAATTAAGAGAACAAAATGAGATCAATAATTAATTTCAATAAATGACATAAATCAGGACAATTAAATTTAAAATTTAAAAAGAATAGGGTAAGATTAGATTTAAGAGTAAAAGTTTACAATGATACTGAGGTAGATGCTTGCATAAGTGCATGGAGACTTGACTGATTACTTAGGAAATTATATGAATGAGAGAACATTAGGTAAATGGTAAGGCAGAGACAGCACCTTGGACAAGGTTAGATTAAGTTAGGTTAGGCTCAGGCACTCAAAGAGTTATTTTAAGTATTGGCATTGGTCGGGTTCAGGTTTTCAGATATACCACAATCACTAAAGAAGGCAAGTAGTTGTTGGTCACACTTTATATCATATCTTTTTCCTGCACTTTCCTTCTTTGCAATGATCGTTCCATTCCTAGTGTAGCACTGCTTGATAAGACCAGGTTTTTGTTTGCGAATTTTACGCAGCCTGACGAGGAGGGATCCACGCTGCTTTGTAAGGCACTCATTTATATAGAGGTTGGTTTTTTGCTTAGCAGCTGATTGTATGAGGTCAAACTTAACAGAGGGATTTGCAAGTTTGATGAGCATTCTCAATAGTTTTCCTAGAGAGATTCTAATCCAAGAGAGATTCCTAGAGAGATTCTATTCTAAATTGTTTTCCTAGAGAGGACAACCAGGCACCCCTCCCCACCCGTGCCAAAAACATCCACCGCAAGAAAGATATCAACAGTACAACCGAGGCATCCAAAATCAGAGCAACAGTCAGCAAGAAAATAGAAGACGGCAACACAATAGGGGCGATCAGAGTCATCATCATTGAAGACACAGTTGCCACCAGGAATGCCAATACAGCACAAGCCCTGAGAGAAAAACACTAACCCAGAGCTCCTCGTGATGACAGTGTTCCCCTAGTCGGTGCCAACAGAGCGGAACCCCTGTGTGTGCTCGAATCCGTGGTGCATAAAGCAGCTTTATCCTTCCCACCGGGATCAGCAGGTGGGTTCACAGGACTAAGACCCAACCACATCAAACAAATGCTCAACCCTGCACAGGGAGACATTGCTCAGGGCTTCCTGGTGGAACTAACTAGATTCTCCAACACGTGTCTAACTGGCAACATACCAGAGACCATATGGCCTCTCTTTTTTGGCGCTACCCTCTGTGTCCTGAGGAAAAAAGATGGAGGAATCAGACCGATAGCTGTAGGCAATTCACTCCGGCGCCTCGTCGCTAAGGCTGCTTCTAGAACAGTTAGTCAGGCAGCAGCCGACATGCTGAAGCCAAAACAGCTTGGATTTGGCATTCCCCAAGGGTGTGAGGCAGCGGCTCATGCAGCTAGAGCGTACATTGCCAACATTACGGATGAAAAAGCCCTGATAAAGCTGGACTTCAAAAATGGTTTCAATCTGGTTAGAAGGGATGCAGTACTCAGTGCGGTTCATCGCCTTTTTCCTTCCCTCTACCCATTTGTAAACTCATGCTACAGCAGGAATCTAACTCTGCTATTTGGGGAACATGAAATTGAATCACTAGAAGGTGTCCAACAGGGTGACCCCCTTGCTCCTTTTCTTTTCTGCCTAGTCATCAAGGAAGACACCGATAACCTGTCCAGTGAGCTCAATATTTTGTTTTTGGACGATGGTACTCAAGCTGGCTTCCCCAGACTCACTCTTGGATGCCATTAGAATAATTCAGGAGCAAGTCAAGGCCTCACCCTGAACTCTTCCAAGTGCGAAATAACCTCCACCAACCAGCACATAATAGAGCGAATAAAGGTTGTTTTGCCTGACATTCATACAACCATCCCTGAGGACAGCACACTCCTAGGTGCTCCTCTTGGAGGGAAGGCCATCGACGAGGTCCTTGGTAAGAAGATCACTGACCTGAAGAGGATGAACGAGAGGATTGAAAACATCGATGCTCATGATGCACTTTACCTCATCACCAGATGCTTGTCCCTCCCCAGGCTGACCTACTTTCTACGATGTTCGCTATCTTTCATTAATATTAAATTAGAAGAGTACGACAACTTGCTGAAATAAATGCTAGAAAAAGCCCTCAACCTTTCTCTCAGCGATTCACAGTGGAAACAGGTCTCCCTTCCTGTCAGACTCGGGGGCCTTGGTGTGCGCACAGCAACACAAATTGCTGTACCAGCGTTCCAGTCCTCTTCAGTGGCGTCCGACAACTTGGTGAAGGATCCTACCTGAACACCTCGCTCAACCGGCAGGGATACATGATCCCATCTTCACAGAGTGCACATCCAAATGGGTCTTTCTCGCAGGACTAGCACCCCAACCACTGCCTTCTGAAGCCCATAAGCAATCCAGCTGGGATTGTCCCATTGCCGACCAAGAAGCTGCGACTTTGCTAGAAGCTGCGACAACACCACATGCCACTGCCCGACTTAGAGCTGTAGCAGCTCCCCATGCAGGTGACTTCCTATTAGCAACCTCAAAGTCAGCAACCGGCACCCATCTCACACAGCAGCCCCTCCGAATTGCCGTGGCTCTCCGCCTCGCTGCCCCAATCCACACCGAATACAGGTGTATTTGCGGCAAGGCAGTGGCCGACAGGTACGGACAGCATGGCCTTCTCTGCCAAAGGACCGGAGGATGGCATGCAAGACACTGCGAGGTTAACGACATTATTAAGAGAAGCCTTACCACAGCCGGTTGTCCAGCAGAGAGAGAGCCCCGTTACCTAATGTCCCGCAACTCTGATGAGCCTGTCGGTCGTCCAGATGGAATCACGGTGAACCACTGTAAGAATGGTAAACAGTTGGTGTGGGACTACACTGCGTTTCAACTTTAGCCAACACCTATGTTGACTTCAGTGCTACACAAGCAGGAGGTGCTGCCAATCACCGGGAAACAGCCAAGTCACGTAAACACAGAGACCTTGAGCACCACTACAAATTTTGTCCCCATTGTCTTAGAGACACTTGGTGCCTGGGGTAAAAGTGCTGTTAGTTTTTTTGAAGGAGTTGGGGTCCAAGTTAATTGAAACTACTAGAGACCCTAGAGCTGCCAGTTTTCTCTTTCAGCGCCTTAATGTGGCGATCCATAGAGGAAATGCTCACTGCGTTCATGGATCCTGCCCGCCATCTGAGGAGCTGGAAGAGCTCTACAACTTGTGACAAGTAGCCTTGTACCCTGCATGTAACCAATGTTGTATCCCTTTTTGTGTAATGAAATTTTCAAATAAAGTTAGAAATATATACATACATACCAAAAGAATAGGGGTGGTAGGAGAAAAAAATATTAAAGTGTTCAGTGAAGATCCACAAGGTCTTCTTTGAGTACTCTTTATTTTCTTCTCCGAGGCTATGGGTCCCTACACTTGCACCAGAGGTGGTACGCCTTCTAGGTAAAAAAAAAATATATATACATACATATACAGGCATACATACATACATACATGCATACATACACATACATACACATACATACATATATATACACACACACACACACATATATATATATATACAATCTTTGGACAACACCCACCAGTGGGACTCGAACCCAGAAAGCACAACTACCTTCCAGTAGCTGGCATAACTAGTATGCTTTAACCCACTACGCCATCAGACCTTACAAAAGAAGTAGATAGTTCGAGATATATATCTCAAACATCTCTACCTCCCGAAGGCACCAGATGAGTGAGGGGTCAGTCTGCATTTTTCGTCAAGCCACTGTCAATGTGAGAGAACTCGTGTCCAGCTTATAAGCCTATACTTGCATAAACCACAAGTGAAGATAAACAATCTTTGGACAACACCCACCAGTGGGACTCGAACCCAGAAAGCACAACTACCTTCCAGTAGCTGGCATAACTAGTATGCTTTAACCCACTACGCCATCAGACCTTACAAAAGAAGTAGATAGTTCGAGATATATATCTCAAACATCTCTACCTCCCGAAGGCACCAGATGAGTGAGGGGTCAGTCTGCATTTTTCGTCAAGACACTGTCAATGTGAGAGAACTCGTGTCCAGCTTATAAGCCTATACTTGCATAAACAACAAGTGAAGATAAACAATCTTTGGACAACACCCACCAGTGGGACTCGAACCCAGAAAGCACAACTACCTTCCAGTAGCTGGCATAACTAGTATGCTTTAACCCACTACGCCATCAGACCTTACAAAAGAAGTAGATAGTTCGAGATATATATCTCAAACATCTCTACCTCCCGAAGGCACCAGATGAGTGAGGGGTCAGTCTGCATTTTTCATCAAGCCACTGTCAATGTGAGAGAACTCGTGTCCAGCTTATAAGCCTATACTTGCATAAACCACAAGTGAAGATAAACAATCTTTGGACAACACCCACCAGTGGGACTCGAACCCAGAAAGCACAACTACCTTCCAGTAGCTGGCATAACTAGTATGCTTTAACCCAGTACGCCATCAGACCTTACAAAAGAAGTAGATAGTTCGAGATATATATCTCAAACATCTCTACCTCCCGAAGGCACCAGATGAGTAAGGGGTCAGTCTGCATTTTTCGTCAAGCCACTGTCAATGTGAGAGAACTCGTGTCCAGCTTATAAGCCTATACTTGCATAAACCACAAGTGAAGATAAACAATCTTTGGACAACACCCACCAGTGGGACTCGAACCCAGAAAGCACAACTACCTTCCAGTAGCTGGCATAACTAGTATGCTTTAACCCACTACGCCATCAGACCTTACAAAAGAAGTAGATAGTTCGAGATATATATCTCAAACATCTCTACCTCCCGAAGGCACCAGATGAGTGAGGGGTCAGTCTGCATTTTTCGTCAAGCCACTGTCAATGTGAGAGAACTCGTGTCCAGCTTATAAGCCTATACTTGCATAAACCACAAGTGAAGATAAACAATCTTTGGACAACACCCACCAGGGGGACTCGAACCCAGAAAGCACAACTACCTTCCAGTAGCTGGCATAACTAGTATGCTTTAACCCACTACGCCATCAGACCTTACAAAAGAAGTAGATAGTTCGAGATATATATCTCAAACATCTCTACCTCCCGAAGGCACCAGATGAGTGAGGGGTCAGTCTGCATTTTTCGTCAAGCCACTGTCAATGTGAGAGAACTCGTGTCCAGCTTATAAGCCTATACTTGCATAAACCACAAGTGAAGATAAACAATCTTTGGACAACACCCACCAGTGGGACTCGAACCCAGAAAGCACAACTACCTTCCAGTAGCTGGCATAACTAGTATGCTTTAACCCACTACGCCATCAGACCTTACAAAAGAAGTAGATAGTTCGAGATATATATCTCAAACATCTCTACCTCCCGAAGGCACCAGATGAGTGAGGGGTCAGTCTGCATTTTTCGTCAAGCCACTGTCAATGTGAGAGAACTCGTGTCCAGCTTATAAGCCTATACTTGCATAAACCACAAGTGAAGATAAACAATCTTTGGACAACACCCACCAGGGGGACTCGAACCCAGAAAGCACAACTACCTTCCAGTAGCTGGCATAACTAGTATGCTTTAACCCACTACGCCATCAGACCTTACAAAAGAAGTAGATAGTTCGAGATATATATCTCAAACATCTCTACCTCCCGAAGGCACCAGATGAGTGAGGGGTCAGTCTGCATTTTTCGTCAAGCCACTGTCAATGTGAGAGAACTCGTGTCCAGCTTATAAGCCTATACTTGCATAAACCACAAGTGAAGATAAACAATCTTTGGACAACACCCACCAGTGGGACTCGAACCCAGAAAGCACAACTACCTTCCAGTAGCTGGCATAACTAGTATGCTTTAACCCACTACGCCATCAGACCTTACAAAAGAAGTAGATAGTTCGAGATATATATCTCAAACATTTCTACCTCCCGAAGGCACCAGATGAGTGAGGGGTCAGTCTGCATTTTTCGTCAAGCCACTGTCAATGTGAGAGAACTCGTGTCCAGTTAATTTTAACTCCAATAAAAAAAATTGACCTCATACATAATGAAATGGGTAGCTTTATCATTTCATAAGAAAAAAATTTGAGAAAATGTATTAATTCAGGAAAACTTGGCTTATTAGGCAAATCGGGCCTTGCATAGTAGGCTCAGAAGTGCGTTCTGGCTACTAGGTACGACATATATATATATATATATATATATTTATATATATATATATATATATATATATATATATATATATATATATATATATATATATATATATATATATATATATATATATACATATGTCGTACCTAATAGCCAGAACGCACTTCTCAGCCTACTATTCAAGGCCCGATTTGCCTAATAAGCCAAGTTTTCATGAATTAATGTTTTTTCGTCTACCTAACCTACCTAACCTAACCTAACCAAGCTTTTTTTGGCTACCTAACCTAACCTTACCTATAAATATAGGTTAGGTTAGGTTAGGTAGGGTTGGTTAGGTTCGGTCATATATCTACGTTAATTTTAACTCCAATAAAAAAAAATTGACCTCATACATAGAGAAAAGGGTTGCTTTATCATTTCATAAGAAAAAAATTATAGTAAATACATTAATTCAGGAAAACTAGGCTTATTAGGCAAATCGGGCCTTGAATAGTAGGCTGAAAAGTGAGTTCTGGCTACTAGGTACGACACATATATTCATATATATATATATATATATATATATATATATATATATATATATATATGTCGTACCTAGTAGCCAGAACGCACTTCTCAGCCTACTATGAAAGGCCCGATTTGCCTAATGATCCAAGTTTTCATGAATTAATTGTTTTTCGGCAACCTAACCTACCTAACCTAACCTAACCTAACTTTTTCGGCTACCTAACCTAGCCTAACCTATAAAGATAGGTTAGGTTAGGTTAGGTAGGGTTGGTTAGGTTCGGTCATATATCTACGTTAATTTTAACTCCAATAAAAATAAATTGACCTCATACATAATGAAATGGGTAGCTTTATCATTTCATAAGAAAAAAATTAGAGAAAATATATTAATTCAGGAAAACTTGGCTTATTAGGCAAATCGGGCCTTGAATAGTAGGCCGAGAAGTGCGTTCTGGCTACTAGGTACGACATATATATATATATATATATATATATATATATATATATATATATATATATATATATATATATATATATATATATATATATGTCGTACCTAATAGCCAGAACGCACTTCTCAGCCTACTATGCAAGGCCCGATTTGCCTAATAAGCCAAGTTTTCTTCAATTAATATATTTCTTCTAATTTTTTTCTTATCAAATGATAAAGCTACCCATTTCATTATGTATGAGGTCAATTTTTTTTATTGGAGTTAAAATTAACGTAGATATATGACCGAACCTAACCAACCCTACCTAACCTAACCTAACCTATCTTTATAGGTTAGGTTAGGTTAGGTAGCCAAAAAAGTTAGGTTAGGTTAGGTTAGGTAGGTTAAGTAGTCGAAAAACAATTAATTCATGAAAACTTGGCTTATTAGGCAAATCGGGCCTTGTATAGTAGGCTGAGAAGTGCGTTCTGGCTACTAGGTACGACATATATATATATATATATGTCGTACCTAATAGCCAGAACGCACTACTCAGCCTACTATTCAGGGCCCGATTTGCCTAATAAGCCAAGTTTTCATGAATTAATGTTTTTTCGTCTACCTAACCTACCTAACCTAACCTAACCTAGCTTTTTTTGGCTACCTAACCTAACCTTACCTATAAATATAGGTTAGGTTAGGTTAGGTAGGGTTGGTTAGGTTCGGTCATATATCTACGTTAATTTTATCTCCAATAAAAAAAATTGACCTCATACGTAGAGAAAAGGGTTGCTTTATCATTTCATAAGAAAAAAATTAGAAAAAATATATTAATTCAGGAAAACTTGGCTTATTAGGCAAATCGGGCCTTAAATAGTAGGCTGAGAAGTGAGTTCTGGCTACTAGGTACGACATATATATATATATATATATATATATATATATATATATATATATATATATATATATATATATATATATATATATATATATATATATATATATATATATATATATATATATATATATATATATATATATATATTAGTATGTTTTGGTAGCAGTCTTTCCTGTAGACATATATTATTAAATATGACCGAAAAAGTAAGAATAATAATTCTAACACAAATTTTCTCAATCTTTCGTACATTTATTTTCATCGTTGGAGGTAATTCAAAAATCAATTCTCCAAAATTCATTTTTATTTCTAGTCTGATGCGACACGAGCGCGTTTCGTAAAACTTATTACATTTTCAAAGACTTTAGTTTACAAATACACAACGGAATAGAACTTACACATCTCCGGTTTTGTTTATATCTACATTTGAGTGAGGTAGATGGGGTGAGGTGGCATTAATATCCCTATTGACAATCATCCCGATTGTCTCGTGTTTACCAACGTACCTGTGGACGAGACAATCGGGATAATAGCCGACAGAGTGTATCGTGATCCAGCCTGTACTCCTCTTGACATACCCGAAAATATCCTAAGGAAACTACTCCAAGCTTGTACTAAAGAGGCACCGTTCTTGAGGCCGGATGGGCACATGTTGTTACAGTGCCCTCTCCTATCTCTTTCGTTTGCCTGCTTTAAGAGTCATATCAGCTCTCCCTACTGATTCTCTGAGGTTCAGGGAGTCTAATAATATATGTGGCGACCAGACCGACTGCCAGTAAAGGAAAGGAAGTTACATTATAAGTTGTAAATAAAGGGAAATTGGCGCCCTGTTATAAAATGAAAGAGTATCCCCTAATGCAGATATGACCTTTTGGAAGGGACACTAGCCGATCGCGGATTGGCCGACTTAGGTTGCGGGCGACAAATCAGGGCCCGCCATGACGTCACCGAGTGCCCCGGGCGGCGCCAACGTCAGAAGTGACCCGACCTTGGAAGTGACAGGACGCACCACGGTCTGCTCTCGAGGATTAGAGGCTCTACAAGCCTTTCTTGGTGGATTAGTGCTGGCTATTGCACCCCATAGGATATATTGGAGCCCCTGCGCTTCTGGGAAGCAAAAGGAACCAAGTTTATTGAGCGAAAGAGGGCCAAACTTGGAAAATATTCGGCGACGACGCAGGGCGGCGACGTTGGACGTTGAGGGTCAGAAAAGGTGTGGCGGGCAAGCCTAGCTGTGACCGGGTCACATCCACTGAGGGTCTTGGAAGGACGACACCGTGCCTAGGACGAGGAGCAACGCCTTGTGGAAGGGGCGAGTGTGGGAAAAATAGTGATTAGCTCAGCGCCCATCGATGAACCAGGATTAGGGCAGCTGAATCTCAGGGAATGGAACGGCGACGACGCGAAGGCTCTACGACACCTGAGGACCTGTGGAACGTCCTGGATCGTCAAGGATCGACCCAAGGAAGCGTGGGAACCTCACACCATCGAGGGACAGGCGTCGTGAGCCAGGAATGTAAGGTAGATCATTTTCCCTCCCATTTCCCCTTGTGTGAGTAGGCTAGTTAGGCCACAATAGTTACTTATGTATGTGGCAACAGGACATTAATACTTTAGTAGTAGAGTAGGCTGCAAGGCAGCTTGTGTCCAGGACTGTCAGAGAGGACAGTGTGTATGGATGGCAGGACAGAGAAGAAGAGGCGCCGACGTGGTTAAGAGGCCCTCCTGTGAGAGTGTGGGACTCCTGTCTTTCTGCCCAGTTGAAGGAGTGTTGGAGGTCGTGGAAGAAGAGGCTGACGATCTCCAGACTTATTATCCATATTTCCATATTCATGTATTACTTGTGATTGTGTGTGTGTTCATGTAATTTGCATCAGTAAATTCACACATTTTATCACTGTGTTTAAGTGTGTCTCCATTTATGATAATTCTCTATGAGCATACACGAAGGTTATCATAGTACCACCTAGGGGACACAACGTTCTCTATAGAAGTTCTTATTGCCTGGAGGGTGGTAAAGACAGCACAGACTTTCATAAAAGTGTACCCTTAGCCATCCAATCAGTATCGGTGCCTGAATGGTGGCAACTATTAACGTAGTGGCTAGAGAGAGGTAAAGCCACACAGACCTTCCTGGGAGAGTACCCTGGGCCAACAGTCTAGTAGCAGATCTATGGGAGTAGCAATCTTCTGGCTACAAACAATATATAATACACCCACTGAACTGCATTGCTGGGGTGCAGATATAATAACCCAGCTGGCGACCTTGCTAAGAAGAAGATAGAGAAGACAGGCTGGGAAAGGAGCTCCTGCAACCTTTTTGTCTGGCAGGCAAGACTCAGGGAGGTTATTGTTATAAGGTAAGCCTGAGTCTTCCTTCACTCCTCCACGGGTCTAGGCCGGAACTGTTAACAGCAGTTTCCCCGTGTTTGACTGAAGGGCTTCCAGGGTGAATCAGTGGCACCCCCTTTTGTGGTGGAAGCAAAGACCTGCGGAGGTGGGCATTGTTGGTCCTCTCTTGTGTGACCAAGGAGACTCCGGTGAATCCCGGGAGTCGGAGGGGCTGAGTATTTGGGCCTTTGAGCCCCTAGCAGCCGAGTGCTAGCAGAGCCCCGGCCCACCACCCCCCCCCCCCCCCACGTGACAGAGAACTGGCGACCTTGCCAGGATTCGAACCCCTGTAACCAAGAACTGGGAACTTCGCCAGGAAGCGCGGATCAAGCTACAGTGTGGCCCAAATTTCAAGACAAGTGTTGCCAGGGTACTAATACAGTGTGGCCAGTGAATTCAGTAGTACTGTTACTCAACCGGCTAAGGGACTGAAACGGTGAAATTAGTGCCTACTAACTTGTCTGTGCTGTCGTGTATGCTCAATGGTATAGAGATGGAGGAGGACAAAGTAAAGAAATTTATTGACACAAGGGACGAGAAAATTTTGGAGGAGTGTACCAAGGCCCAGCTCCAACAAGTGGCAAACCACTTTGGGATCAGGTTGAGGACGACTAAGGTAGCGGAGCGAAGGATAGAGATCATGGCACAGCTCACAGCTCGAGAGGAGGCGACGGGAGAGGAGCCATCTCAAGAGGAGCCGTCCCGAGGAGAGCCGTCGCAAGGTGAACCGTCCCGACTAGAGCCACCCCAAGCCCCTACCAGTGTGGAGAGAATTCACAGTGAACATGGGAGCAGTGGAAGGTCAAGCTGTAGTAAGAGGAGCCTGCAACTGGAAATAATGAAGATGCAACTGGAAGCCCAGCTGCGACGAGAGGAGAGAGAAGCGCAAATGCAGCGAGAGGAACGTGCGGCTGAGCTGCAGCGAGAGGAGCGTGAGCGAGAGGCACGGCTGCAACGAGAGGAGCGTGAGCGAGAAGCATGGCTGCAGCGAGAGGAGCGTGAGAGAGAAGCTTGGCTGCAGCGGGAAGAAGGAGAGAGACAACTGCGACTGGAGGAGATAAAGGCAAAGAAAGAAGTCGAATTGCGTCGCGTTGAGCGTGGTCTGCCCTCACTACCTGCACGGCGAGATGACCTCAAGGTAAGGGAACGTGACTTACCTACGTTCGAACCACAAGAAGCTGAGGCGTTCTTCGCACACTTTGAACGGATAGCAACTCTGAAGGAGTGGCCAGAAGAAGATTGGGCTGCTCTGGTCCAGGGCAGGTTGACTGGTGAGGCCCGGGAAGCCTATAACATGCTGGACCTAGAGGAGTGTACTAGTTACGACGCGATTAAGAATGCGGTGCTCCACTCATTCCGGCTGACTCCGGAGATGTACCGGAAGCGGTTCAGAGAGTATACAAGAGCGTCAGGAAAGACTTACGCCGAGACCGCCAGGGATATGGAACGGAAATTCCTACGATGGTTGAAGGCGGAGGAAGCGGAGTCGGTGGATGATATCAAACGACTGATAGTGATGGAGAAGTTTATGTCAGTGCTCCATCCTGAGTTGCGAGTAAGGTTGAGAGAAGCAGGTATTAAGGACCTGAAGGCTGCAGCGGACCGAGCCGACATGCTGGAGGAGGCACTACATCTCAGGAGGGAGGGGCCGCCCAGACACTCGCCTTACCCCAGGTCGGGAGGGAACCTTAGGAGTTCAGGAGGAGCGAGGATGGGTGGGGACTCTCCCAAGAGTAGTGTACCCAATGAGGTAACCCAGTTCAAGAGCTCAAGGGACGCGGGGAGGAAGCCCCAACCTGTGAGCAGTGGACCTAGCTCGGGAGCGAGTGCTGCTGCCCGGGAACCGACGACAGAGAGTCCTAGGAGGACTCAGGGAACCTCTACCATTGGTGCTAACAGGAGGACTGGTAGAGGATCGCCTAGGAGAGGCGGTCGGTGTTACAACTGTGGGGGACGAGGACACCTTGCAAGGGAGTGCGGTCGCCCCAGGCACGGTTGAAACGTGGCTTTCGCGAGGATGGAAAGCGGAGAAGCCAACGATTATTCAGGTGATATGCCGGTGATGAGGGAGAAGAGGATCCACCCCTTTGTGTGTGAGGGGACGGTGAAGATAAGGGGAGCTGATCCTGTGCCAGCGAGGATGCTGAGGGACACTGGGTCCGACTTCACCCTTGTTAGTGAATCCCTCTTCCCCGAGGACTATAGAAGTTCCAGTACAGGGGAGGCCCTGATAAGGACGTTGGGGGGACAAGTGAGGATGCCCCTCCATAGGGTGACTCTTAATTCAGACTATGGTTGTCAGACTCTCTTGGCAGGGGTCTGTGCTTTACTGCCGAGGATGGACGCTCAGGTGATCCTAGGGAATGACTCCTGTGGGGGATGTGTTCTCCCGAATTTGATTAAGGGTGAGGAGTGTGTAGAGCCCTATCGACAGAGCAGCAAGACGGGCGCCAGTAGTGGCAAAATGGAAATTGCGAGAGTGGCATTTCCGGTATGCGCAGTGACGTCAGGACGAGACGTCAATGAAGGTGATGTGAGCGGATCCAGTCACGCCGAAGAGAACATGCCGGGTGACCTGGGGCTCGATCAATTGTTCCAAGAGGAGGCCGGAGGACAAGCGACAGGTGAGGAAGCGTCGGATAAGAGTGTCCAAGTTACTCTCACCAGTCCTTTAGGTATTGACCGCACCCGTCTAGGTGAGCTGCAAAAGGAAGAGTTTCCTGAGTTGGTACGGGAGGTGGAAGGAGGTCTCGCTGGACCCAAGTCACCGACTCATTTCTTCGTGGAGAAGGGAGTGCTAATGAGGCAGTGGAGGCCGGTTAGGGAAGAAGCGGGCGATGATATGCTGAGAGTGAGGCATCAGGTGGTGGTGCCAGCTCAGTACAGATGCGCGGTGCTAAAGCTTGCACACACAGTGGATCCCGCGGGTCACTTGGGAGTAACCAAGACCTTAGGCAGGCTTCGGGAACATTTTTATTGGCCGGGCATGGACGCGGATGTAAGAAGAATTTGCAAGACGTGTTTCCCGTGCCAGAGAGCGGGGAAGAACGTCCCTGCCATCCCGAAAGCACCTTTAGTTCCAGTTCCAGCATTTGGCCAGGCGTTTGAGCGCCTAATAATCGACGTCGTGGGGCCACTACCTAAGACAAGAAAAGGGAACAATTACTTATTGACTATCATGTGTGCTTCGACGAGATTTCCAGAGGCGATCCCAGTGCGGAAGGTGACATCGAAATGCGTCATGGGACACCTTCAGCGGTTCTTTGCTTGGGTAGGTGTACCCAAGGAGATCCAGTCCGACTGTGGAAGTGTTTTCCAGTCGAGGTGGTTTAGGCAGGCTATTGCGAGCTGGGGAATAGCCCAACTACGATCGTCTCCTTATAGACCTCAATCGCAGGGAGCGATTGAGAGGTTCCATTCAACTCTGAAGACTATCTTAAGAGTGTATTGTGCTGAACAGGGAGCGGAATGGGATGAGGCTGTCTGTCCAGCCCTGTTCGCGATCCGAGATGCTATAGTTGAGTCTCTGAGATTCTCTCCATTCCAGCTAGTGTTTGGGCACGAAGTAAGGAGCCCGTTATTGATGCTGAAGGAGCGGATGACGGCGGAGAAGATATTAGTGACAGTGGAAGAGTATGTGCGAAGATTCCATGAACGATTGAAAACGGCGAAGGAGCTGGCTGCTGATCACTTGAAGACAGCGCAAGAGAAGATGTCGATCTGGTACGACAAGAAGGCTGTCCCAAGGGAGTTCGAGGCAGGAGCCAGAGTGATGATGTTGCTACCTGGGAGGGGTAGAGTGACGGAATCACGCTTTGGTGGTCCATACTCGGTTGTTCGGCTTGTGGGTCCTGTAAATTATGAGATCAGCAAGCCGAATCGCCCTAACAAGACACAGGTGTGTCATGTCAATCGTTTAAAGCCATACTTCCCAGAGGAGCAAGAGAGTGCGGGAGTGAAGGGAGCAACACAGTCGCGAGAGGGGAAATTGGTTCTGTGTATGGAGATGGACCAAGTGTTGCCAGCGGAGGAGAGAAAGTGGGCCCGTGCCGATGGTACGCGCCTGTCGAATACAGAGAGTTTGACACACCTAGAAGACAGGCTGCGTCATCTGGATAAAGAGAAAAGGAGAGAACTAGTGACCCTGATAAGATGGAACAAGTCGCTTTTCACGGATGTGCCCCGACGGCACAAGAGTGTGGTGCACGAGGTGGACGTGTGCGGAGGAAAGCCAATCAAGCAGAGTGCTTATCGGGTGAGTCCCGAGAAGAGGAAGATCATGCGACAGGAGGTGGAATATCAGCTAGCGAATGATCTCGCTGAGCCCAGCAACGGTGAGTGGAGCTCGCCCTGTGTGCTGGTCAAGAAGAGTGACGGATCATATCGTTTTTGCACTGACTATCGTAAAGTGAATGCCATAACCGTGTCAGATTCTCACCCGACGCCCCGAATAAGTGATTGCGTCGACCAAGTAGGAAATGCAAGGTTTGTCACCAAGGTCGACCTGCTGAAAGGGTATTATCGAATCCCTTTGTCTCCGAGTGCGAGAAAGATCTCAGCGTTTGCTACTCCAGACGGATTGTACCAGTACAAAGTGCTTCCGTTTGGTATGAAGAACAGCGGAAGTTGCTTTCAGAGGATGATGAACGAAGTGCTAAGAGGGATGGAAGGCTGCGCCGTGTATATAGATGATATAGTGGTGTACGCCGATAGCTGAAAACAACACATGAATCGACTGACGGAGTTATTCCAACGGTTGGAAGAAGCGAACCTGACCGTTAATCTGGCCAAGAGCGAATTCGGAAAGGCCCGATTAGAATACTTAGGTTTCGTCGTGGGTCAAGGGGAAGTGACTCCAGTAGACCAGAAAGTGATGGCAATCAAAGAATATCCGAATCCCAGGACGAGAAAGGAATTGTTACGATATTTAGGGATGGTTGGATACTATAGAGGATTTTGCAATAACTTCTCGACAGTGGCACACCCTCTGACTGAATTGCTATCTAAGAACGTTAGATGGAAGTGGGGGGAAGCATGCCAGGAGTCCTTTGAGAAGACTAAGAAGTTGTTGACTGAAGCGCCAGTGCTGATTTCGCCTGACTTTGAGTCAGACTTTATCTTATACGTCGACGCTAGCGACGTGGGGATTGGAGCCATGTTAGCTCAAGAGAAGGACGGAGTCCACCGTCCAGTGGCATTCTACTCGAAGAAATTTGAAAGGTACCAGATGGCTTATAGTACAGTGGAAAAGGAAGCCTTGGCCCTGATCCTGGCACTGAAGCATTTTGACATCTATGTGGGTACTGGCTAGAAATCAGGCACATTAAAGGAGGGGAGAATGTGGTGGCAGATGCCCTCTCCCGGATTTACTAACCGATATGACTCTTATTTTAAGGGGAGGGGTATGTTACGGTGCCCTCTCCTATCTCTTTCGTTTGCCTGCTTTAAGAGTCATATCAGCTCTCCCTACTGATTCTCTGAGGTTCAAGGAGTCTAATGATATATGTGGCGACCAGACCGGCTGCCAGTAAAGGGAAGGAAGTTATATTATAAGTTGTAAATAAAGGGAAATTGGCGCCCTGTTATAAAATGAAAGAGTATCCCCTAATGCAGATATGACCTTTTGGAAGGTACACTAGCCGATCGCGGATTGGCCGACTTAGGTCGCGGGCGACAAATCAGGGCCCGCCATAACGTCACCGAGTGCCCCGGGCGGCGCCAACGTCAGAAGTGACCCGACCTTGGA
The DNA here is from genome assembly GCF_040958095.1 of Procambarus clarkii. Classification (NCBI taxonomy): domain Eukaryota; kingdom Metazoa; phylum Arthropoda; class Malacostraca; order Decapoda; family Cambaridae; genus Procambarus; species Procambarus clarkii. The sequence goes on along the minus strand of NW_027189137.1, from coordinate 3,496,795 downwards.
AGCGACAGGACGCACCTCGGTCTGCTCTCCAGGATTAGAGGCTCTACAAGCCTTTCTTGGTGGATTAGTGCTGGCTATTGTAGCCCATCGGATATATTGGAGACCCCGCGCTTCTGGGAAGCAAAAGGAACCAAGTTTATTGAGCGAAAGAGGGCCAAACTTGGAAAATATTTGGCGACGACGCAGGGCGGCGACGTTGGACGTTGAAGGTCAGAAAAGGTGTGGCGGGCAAGCCTAGCTGTGACCGGGTCACATCCACTGAGGGTCATGGAAGGACGACACCGTGCCTAGGACGAGGAGCAACGCCTTGTGGAAGGGACGAGTGTGGGAAAAATAGTGATTAGCTCAGCGCCCATCGATGAACCAGGATTAGGGCAGCTGAATCTCAGGGAATGGAACGGCGACGACGCGAAGGCTCCACGACACCTGAGGACCTGTGGAACGTCCTGGATCGTCAAGGATCGACCCAAGGAAGCGTGGGAACCTCACACCATCGAGGGACAGGCGTCGTGAGCCAGGAATGTAAGGTAGATCATTTTACCTCCCATTACCCCTTGTGTGAGTAGGCTAGTTAGGCCACAATAGTTACTTATGTATGTGGTTAATACTTTAGTAGTAGAGTAGGCTGCAAGGCAGCTTGTGTCCAGGACTGTCAGAGAGGACAGTGTGTATGGATGGCAGGACAGTGAAGAAGAGGCGCCGACGTGGTGAAGAGGCCCTCCTGTGAGAGTGTGGGACTCATGTCTTTCTGCCCAGTTGAAGGAGTGTTGGAGGTCGTGGAAGAAGAGGCTGACGATCTCCAGACTTATTATCCATATTTCCATATTCGTGTATTACTTGTGATTGTGTGTGTGTTCATGTAATTTGCATCAGTAAATTCACACATTTTATCACTGTGTTTAAGTATGCCTCCATATATGATAATTCTCTATGATCATACACGAAGGTTATCATAGTACCACCTAGGGGACACAACGTTCTCTATAAAAGTTCTTATTGCCTGGAGGGTGGTAAAGACAGCACAGACTTTCATAAAAGTGTACCCTTAGCCATCCGATCAGTATCGGTGCCTGAATGGTGGCAACTATTAACGTAGTGGCTAGAGAGAGGTAAAGCCACACACCTTCCTGGGAGAGTACCCTGGGCCAACAGTCTAGTAGCAGATCTATGGGAGTAGCAATCTTCTGGCTACAAACAATATATAATACACCCACTGAACTGCATTGCTGGGGTGCAGATATAATAACCCAGCTGGCGACCTTGCTAAGAAGAAGATAGAGAAGACAGGCGGGAAAGGAGTTCCTGCAAACTTTTTGTCTGGCAGGCAAGACTCAGGGAGGTTATTGTTATAAGGTAAGCCTGAGTCTTCCTTCACTCCTCCACGGGTCTAGGCCGGAACTGTTAACAGCAGTTTCCCCATGTTTGACTGAAGGGCATCCAGGGTGAATCAGTGGCACCCCCTTTTGTGGTGGAAGCAAAGACCTGCGGAGGTGGGCATTGTTGGTCCTCTCTTGTGTGACCAAGGAGACTCCGGTGAATCCCGGGAGTCGGAGGGGCTGAGTATTTGGGCCTTTGAGCCCCTATCAGCCGAGTGCTAGCAGAGCCCCGGCCAACCACCCCCCCCCACGTGACAATGTATAAGTAAGTAGATGGGGTCGCCATGGGTTCTCCCCTAGGTGTCCTGTTTGCAAACTTCTACATGGGTACCATCGAGCAAAAAGTCTTAGTCGACATGAACTTGAAACCGGCCATATACTGCAGGTATGTTGACGACATTTTTACACAGGTACCTGATGTCAGACATCTGCAGGAGCTGAAGGAGGCATTTGAGCAGAGTTCCGTGCTGTGTTTCACTTACGAGATGGAAAAGGATGGGAAGCTGCTCTTTCTAGATGTAACAGTCATGGAAAAGACCGGAGGTTTCCACACTGCAGTCTACACTAAGGAAACGAACATAGGAATGTGCCTAAATGCCAACAGCGACTGCCCAGAAAGGTACAAGAGGAGTGTTGTTAACGCATATGTCGACCGTGCTCTAAGCCACAGCTCAGAATGGAAGCAAGTCGACGAAGAACTCTGTAGGGTAAGGCAGGTCCTAGTCAACAACGGCTTCTCCAATGGTTTCGTCGAAGACATCATAAGAAGGAAAGTGAAACGCCATGCAACCTCTGAAGAGACAACTAACACAACACCTATACCCCCTATTAGACTATTTTACAGGAACTTCTTTTCCACAGCTCATAAAACAGAGGAAAGGGTCCTGAAAGATATTGTTAATAGAAACGTTATCCCTACAGACAAAAATCAGAGGATACAACTGACGATTTACTATAACACCAGAAAAACGGCCAGCCTACTCATGAGAAACTCTCCAGACACAAAGCAGAACGCTTTAAAAGAGACCAACGTCGTCAATGCCTTCAAATGCCCACTTGGGGACTGTAAGCTCCAAAAAATCCAGTATATAGGCAAGACAACAACATCTCTTTCTAGGCGTTTAACGATGCATAAACAACAGGGCTCCATTAAGGAACATATAATCTCTTCCCACAACCAAACCATCGCCAGAGAAATCCTAGTAAACAACACAGAAATCATCGATAGATACAGCGATAGCAGGCGGCTTGACGTTTGCGAGGCACTACACATTAAGAAGTCAACACCAGCAATCAACAGCCAATTAATGCACAACTATATTCTACCCACCTCAAGACTCCGCTCCAATATAGAAGCATCAAGAAATATGGACCAATAGGCTTTCTACAATCACTTCCATTTCAATACTCATTGTTTCGTGTTCTGTCTTGTGTTGATGAAATTAATACAATATTAATGCCACCTCTTGTTCTGTCTTGTGTTGATGAAATTAATACCCTATTAATGCCACCTCACCCCATCCACCTCACTCAAATGTACATATAAACAAAACCGGAGATGTGTAAGTTCTATTCAGTTGTGTATTTGTAAACTAAAGTCTTTGAAAATGTAATAAGTTTTACGAAACGCGCTCGTGTCGCGTCAGACTAGAAATAAAAATGAATTTTGGAGAATTGATTTTTGAATTACCTCCAACAGTGAAAAGAAATGTACGAAAGATTGAGAAAATTCGTGTTAGAATTATTAATCTTACTTTTTCGGTTATATTTAATAATATATATATATATATATATATATATATATATATATATATATATATATATATATATATATATGCAAACAAGCCTGAATGGTCCCCAGGACAATATGCAACTGAAAACTCACACCCCAGAAGTGACTCGAACCCATACTCCCAGGAGCAACGCAACTGGTATGTACAAGACGCCTTAATCCACTTGACCATCACGACCGGACTAATGAGGTGATACCCGAGGCTATTTGAACCACCCCACCGCCGGCACTCGGATAGTAATCTTGGACATAGCATTTTACCAAATCACCTCATTCTTTGGGGCACACGTGAGGAACACAAATATTTGTGTTCCTCACGTGTCGCCGAAAAAGTTAGGTTAGGTTAGGTCAGGTAGGTTAGGTAGTCGAAAAACAATTAATTCATGAAAACTTGGCTTATTAGGCAAATTAGGCCTTGTATAGTAGGCTGAGAAGTGCGTTCTGGCTACTAGGTACGACATATATATATATAAACCCGGATTTCCCCGCACTTCGCCCTGATGGCATCACCATATACTTCTGGAAGGAGGGTAGACAGTTGGTGTGGGACTACACATGTGTATCCACCCTGGCTGACACCTATGTACACTTCGGAGCTGATCAAGCAGGTGGGGCGGCCAACCACAGGGAAACAGCTAAATCACTCAAGTACAGGCGACTGGAAGGTCAATACCTCTTTGTTCCCATAGCGTCTGAGACGCATGGCCCCTGGGGCAAGAGTGCCTTGGGATTTCTCAAGGAATTGGGTTCCAAGCTCATTGACGTCACCAGAGACCCAAGGGCTTCCAGTTTTTTGTTTCAGCGTCTCAGTGTGGCGATCCAGAGGGGAAATGCTTGCTGCGTCCTCGGTTCCTGTCCAGAAGCGGAGGTGCTTCAAGAGATCCACAACCTTTAGGCATGTGTCTTGTATGATTTGGAACCTTTAAATACACAATAAAGGAAAAAAAAAATCGAAGGGGGGGTGGTAGGAAAAAAGCACACAGAAACTGTATTGGAGGGGACCTACATTCCCTCCAATGCGTTATGTATGGTTTCCTCCGAGGCTATGGGTCCCCCTTCTTCCAGCCAGAAGTATATATATATTATATCTATATAAATAAAAATGGAAATGCTCGTTTGTTCAAAATTGCAAATCTCCAAAAGTTCTTCACCGACTGCTTTGAAATTTTCACACAATGATACATTCGCATCCGGCCAGGATTTATATATATACTATGTTGATGTCACGTCTGTGACAGTAAAAAAATATGCTTTTTCTGAAAAACTGTGTTTTTCCTGTGTTTTTCGTGTGAGGGAAATCATTAAAACCTTTTTTCCGATTGCTTTGAAATTTTGACACAACGTTGTATTCGAATTGGCGCGTCTTTTTATATATCTACTATATACATGCCTCAACTGTGACAGGAAAAAACCTGCTTTTTTGGAAAAACTGCACCATCTGTTGGACGTAAGAGCAACACACACTGTAATCTCCGAAAGTTCTTCACCAATTGTTTTGAAATTTTGACACAACGTTGCATTCGAATAGGTTCTTCTTTTTATATACCTACTACATAGATGCCACCCCTGTGACAGGCAAAAACATGCGTTTTATTTTTTTAAAACAGTGCCATCTGTTGCATATAATAGCAACATTCATCTTATACTAAATATGTTACGAATTCCATTTCAATGTTTCAGATTGCATTGATAAATTTTGTTTTCATAGATTTCGATTTATTTAATTTTTTATTGAATTGTTTTGTGTGACATTGTGTTTGAATTGAGCTGTGTTGTTTACCATACAGTTCATTTCGTAAGTACTAGTATAGATGCCACACCTGTGACTGGTAAAACTATGCTTTTCTTGACAAACAACACCATCTGTTGCATGTAAGAGCAACACACATGCTATACCAAATATGTTACATTTCCATTTCAATGTTTCTGATTGCATTGATAAATTGAATTTTCATAGATTTTAGTTTATTTTCATTTAGATTTAATTATTTTGTGTGAATTGCTTTGGATTTTAAGCTGTGTTGTTTACCATACCGTTCATTTCGTGAGTATAGTTTACTTTTTTTATTTTTTCATATTTTCATTTAATTTTTTAATTGTTTTTCTTATACCTCAGTGATGGGAACATCAGATCACTTGATGTTCCCAATTTTTTTATGGGAAGATCAGACCACTTGGGAAGGAATCGGACGAAGGAGTGAGGAACGGTGCGGATGACGAGGGGACGGAAGTGAGAGATGGTGGGGAGGACGAGGGGACAAGGGAGGGGGTAATAGTGGGAAAGGACGACGGGACGGGGGAGTTTGGATGGTGGGGCCGAGGGGATAGGGAAATGGAGAATGGTGGGGAGGAAATAGGGACCGGGGAGTGGGACATAGTGGGAAGGAAGAGGGAATGGTGTAGTGGGGAAGAAGGGGGGACGGTGGAGTGGGGAATGGTTGGGAGGCCTAGGGGACAGGTGAGGAGAGAATGGTCCGGGGGGACAAGGGGACAGGGAAGGTTGCTGTGGCTCAGCAACGCACATACATTGCTGAGCCAAAGCAACGCGTGGCCGGGTACTGCTAGTATATAAATATATAACTGAAAACACTACACTAGACAAACCGTGACCGTTCAAAATATGTTGGTAGCTGAGGTTATTTCCCCAACGTCCCGACGGCACTTGGTGGTAGGCTTGGGTATAGTTATTTCATAGAATCACCTCACTTTGTTGGGCCACGTGAGCAACACAAATGCGAACAAGCTTTGAATGGTCCCAAAGCATATATGCAACCGAAAACTCCACACCCCAGAAGTAACTCGAACCCAGACAGCCAGGAGCACTATGTCTGTTCGCACATCTGTTACCTTAGCTACTAGACCAAACTGAATGAACAAAAAAAGTTGGAAGTCGTGAGAATATTTATTCAACATCCAACAGTGCTCGGAGGTCTTCTTAGGCACAGATATTTCTTCGAATCACCTCATTTTGGGGGAAACGTGAGCAACAAGCTTGAATGGTCAACAAGCCACTATACAACTGAAAACTCCACACCCCAGAAGGATTCGAACCCAAGCAGCCAGGAGCACTATGCATATTCGCATATCTGTTACAAAGGCCACTAGACCAAACTGATTGTACAAAAATTTTGGAAGTTGTGAGACTATTTACCCAACATCTGACAGCGCACAGAGTTCAACTTGGGCAGATATTTCATCAAATCAAGTCACATTTTATGGGCCATGTGAGGAACACAAATGCAAACAAACATGCATGGTCCCTAAGCTAATATGCAAACGAAAACTAAAAACCCCATAAGGATACAAACCCAATCAGCTAGGAGTACTATGCACCTTTACATGTCTGGTACCTTAGACACTTGACCAAACTAGTGGTATGTTGCCAATACGCAACAAAAAATCCACACCCCAGGTGGATTCAAACCCAGACAGCCAGCAGCACTACACTTTTTCGCGTATCTAGTACCTTTGCCACTAGACCAAACTGACTGTACAAAAATGTTGGAAGTCGTGAGAGTATTTACCCAACATCCGACAGACCTCTGTGGTAAACTTGGGCACAGATATTTTATCGAATTTCCTCACTTTTTGGGGTTACTTGAGCAACACAAATGTGAACAAGTTTGAATGGTCCCTAAGCCAATATGCCACCAAAAACTCAACATGCCAGAAGGATTCGAACCCAGACAGCCAGGAGCACTTTGCACCGCCGCGTATCTGGTACCTTAGTAACTTCACCAAACTGATTGTACAAAAATGTTGAAACTCATGAGACTGTTTACCCATCATCCGACAGCACTCGGAGATCAACTTGGGCAAAGATAGTTCATCGAATCACCTCACTTTTTTGGGGCAATGAGAGCAACACAAATGCAAATAACCATGAATGGTCCCCAAGCCAATATGCAACCGAAAAGTCAACACACCAGAAGGATCCGAACCAACACAGCCAGTTGCATTATGCACGTTCGCGTAGCTGATACCTTAGCCACTAGACCAAACTGACTGAACAAAATTGTTTGAAGTCGTGAGACTATTTACCAAAAATCTGACAGCGCTCGAAGATCAACTTGGGTACAGATATTTCATCAAATCACCTCACTTTTTGGTATAACGTAGCTATAATGTATCACCACCGTAGTTAATACTAATTATGACTTACATTTGTTGTTACTTAAGCTACCTAATGCCGCCACCACCTTCGACTTTGATCATTATAAGTACTTTACAGTGACCGGCTTCGAAGGGTACCGGTAATGGGAGAGTTAACAATGTGAGTAAAGGATATCACCGGGGATGGGGTGTGAGAACCCTGTAACGTTCCACTATTCACTGGCAACTCTCTATGAATGACTAACAGGAACGAATCGATACACCAGAGGGACAATTTAGTAATATATATTTATTTAATTAAGTTCAATATAAAAATCCTAATCCATCTTCCCTATCAAGGCAATATAATATTCAACACTGTGATGTTAGAACATAAAAGGACTAGTACTCACTCAAGATACAGCAGTGATGAAACTTCCGTGTAGACATCAGATCGTCAGTTTCCCCTCCCTCTGTGATGCCCTACACTACACCCCAGACTCATAGATTGATTGATGAAGATTGTCACCTAGGAGGTGGCACGGGCATGAATAGCCCGTAGTCATTCCCTCAGTTCATAAAGATTAAGCCACCCAAGAGGTGGCACGGGCATGAATTGCTCGTAAACACCACCCCTCACTCGTGATGAGCTTTTATACCCGTCTATCCCCAATTTTCCATTGAGTTGACGGATTTGGATCTGGTAACAAGGATAGCCTTTCCACCTTTGAAACTACCCGAGGTGAGGTTTGTTTGACCTTATCTCACCTCCCTGTGAATGTCTCGTAAATCTGGTATAATCCCAAATCTCTAATCAAGTCACCTCAACAACTGTTACATCCCTCTTTCCCTGGAGTTAAGAACAAACCATGTGTTCTGTAGCGAGTAGATTATCCCAATAATATACTCGCTCCAAATGCTTTGTTAATATTCCTGTCAACCTTTGGAGATGAATGAGGTGAGGTGTTGCCCGGGCATATAAGCAGCAGAATAGCAAACATTAACCAGAGTCTACTTTCAAGTGTGGTCTAGAGCAGACACTTGCGAGATACTGTACCGATGCTCAGTGCGCTCAACTCACACCAGTGTACTTCTGTATATTCGACCAAATATATATATAGTATCTTAGTGTCTGTGTTTATTGTCACCATACTTTACGTAACAATAGAACCGTTACAGTACATTAGTTGATTTTGCATGATTTTTGTCTTATCCCAGACTGGTCCTCCAGAATGAAAAATTAATTGCCCAAAAAATTATAATCTGTCTAAGTACAGTTATTCAAAATAATCCAGGCTTTATTCATAATGGCCCTTTTGAGCCATTACCAGTATCAAGAGCTGATACTGGAGATCTGTGGAGGTGCGAATGCACCCTGCATGACGGGAGATGTCTCCCTTATGAATGTGTTAAGATGAAGATGAAGCAACCCAAAAGGTGGCACGGGCATAAATAGCCCGTAAGTGGTGGCCCTTTTGAGCCATCACCAGTATCAATAGATGATACTGGAGATCTGTGGAGGTGCGACTGCACCCTGCGTGACGGGAGATGTCTCCCGGACCAAATGGTGACCAGATGGTGTCTGAAGAGTCTTGTTGTTGTTATAGATTCAGCTACTCGGAACAAGTTCCAAGTAGCACGGGCTATGGTGAGCCCGTAACTTACCTGGCACAGGAGCGGGGCAAGAAGCACGGGCTATATTAAGCCTCGTGGTTTCTGCATTGAAACTTGATGATTGATTGATGAAGATTAAGCCACCCAAAAGGTGGCACAAGCATGAATAGCTCGTAAGTGGTGGCCCTTTTGAGCCATTACCAGTATCAAAAGATGATACTGGAGATCTGTGGAGGCGCAACTGCACCCTGCGTGACGGGAGATGTCTCCCGGACCAAATGGTGACCAAATGGTGTGATGAGGAGGTAGATACAGGCAATGAATAGGCAAGAGAGAGCTGAGGAGGAAAGTAAGGTGTAGGAGATAGTAGTAATAATGAGAACTGCAGAAGGTCTATTGGCCCATACGAGGCAGCTCCTATTATAACCACCGAAGGAGATAGTAATAGGAATAAGAAGAGGATAGCAAGGGAGCGTAGGAGAAGACAATGAACAGAAAAAGAGGAGAAGAGAGAAAGAAAAGGAAAGAGAAAGAAAGATAAATGGAAGGGGGTAAGCTTATGTTAAGTCACGTTTGTTAGAAAGATTGGAGCAGTTGAGTATTTGAAAGGAAATGCCTGTGTTTGACACTGCTATGCAAGTTGGTGATTGTGAGGTAAGAAAAAGTGGTGCAATGCTTTAAGTGCGGTGGAAAGACAGACGTGAAGTGAACATGTTGACCACCATTCACCCTGGAACAATGGTGGACAAAGGCAAGGTGAACAGAACAAAGCAAAGGCTAGGGTTCGAGTCTCCTGGTGGGAAAGTGTTCTAAAGTTGTATACTTAACTCTCGTGTTTAGGAGAGTTGTGCCTTAAGCAGAGACACTGTGTCTTCCCATATTAACAGGGACTTGATGAAATTAACGTATAAATGACCCCTCACTTACTCTGGTGCTCTTGGGAGGTGTTGATCTTTGGGGTATTTAAATACTCCGAAATTGCCATCTCTTTTAAGGGTCTGAGCGGGTGGTGGAGCGGGTTAAGGCGTGCCTGTTATGCCAGTTGCTGGAAGGCTTCTGTGCTGGCTAGGGTTCGAGTCTCCTGGTGGGAAAGTGTTCTAAAGTTGTATACTTAACTCTCGTGTTTAGGAGAGTTGTGCCTTAAGCAGAGACACTGTGTCTTCCCATATTAACAGGGACTTGATGAAATTAACGTATAAATGACCCCTCACTTGCTCTGGTGCTCTTGGGAGGTGTTGATCTTTGGGGTATTTAAATACTCCGAAATTACCATCTCTTTTAAGGGTCTGAGTGGGTGGTGGAGCGGGTTAAGGCGTACCTGTTATGCCAGTTGCTGGAAGGCTTCTGTGCTGGCTAGGGTTCGAGTCTCCTGGTGGGAAAGTGTTCTAAAGTTGTATACTTAACTCTCGTGTTTAGGAGAGTTGTGCCTTAAGCAGAGACACTGTGTCTTCCCATATTAACAGGGACTTGATGAAATTAACGTATAAATGACCCCTCACTTGCTCTGGTGCTCTTGGGAGGTGTTGATCTTTGGGGTATTTAAATACTCCGAAATTACCATCTCTTTTAAGGGTCTGAGCGGGTGGTGGAGCGGGTTAAGGCGTACCTGTTATGCCAGTTGCTGGAACGCTTCTGTGCTGGCTAGGGTTCGAGTCTCCTGGTGGGAAAGTGTTCTAAAGTTGTATACTTAACTCTCGTGTTTAGGAGAGTTGTGCCTTAAGCAGAGACACTGTGTCTTCCCATATTAACAGGGACTTGATGAAATTAACGTATAAATGACCCCTCACTTGCTCTGGTGCTCTTGGGAGGTGTTGATCTTTGGGGTATTTAAATACTCCGAAATTACCATCTCTTTTAAGGGTCTGAGCGGGTGGTGGAGCGGGTTAAGGCGTACCTGTTATGCCAGTTGCTGGAAGGCTTCTGTGCTGGCTAGGGTTCGAGTCTCCTGGTGGGAAAGTGTTCTAAAGTTGTATACTTAACTCTCGTGTTTAGGAGAGTTGTGCCTTAAGCAGAGACACTGTGTCTTCCCATATTAACAGGGACTTGATGAAATTAACGTATAAATGACCCCTCACTTACTCTGGTGCTCTTGGGAGGTGTTGATCTTTGGGGTATTTAAATACTCCGAAATTGCCATCTCTTTTAAGGGTCTGAGCGGGTGGTGGAGCGGGTTAAGGCGTACCTGTTATGCCAGTTGCTGGAAGGCTTCTGTGCTGGCTAGGGTTCGAGTCTCCTGGTGGGAAAGTGTTCTAAAGTTGTATACTTAACTCTCGTGTTTAGGAGAGTTGTGCCTTAAGCAGAGACACTGTGTCTTCCCATATTAACAGGGACTTGATGAAATTAACGTATAAATGACCCCTCACTTGCTCTGGTGCTCTTGGGAGGTGTTGATCTTTGGGGTATTTAAATACTCCGAAATTACCATCTCTTTTAAGGGTCTGAGCGGGTGGTGGAGCGGGTTAAGGCGTACCTGTTATGCCAGTTGCTGGAAGGCTTCTGTGCTGGCTAGGGTTCGAGTCTCCTGGTGGGAAAGTGTTCTAAAGTTGTATACTTAACTCTCGTGTTTAGGAGAGTTGTGCCTTAAGCAGAGACACTGTGTCTTCCCATATTAACAGGGACTTGATGAAATTAACGTATAAATGACCCCTCACTTGCTCTGGTGCTCTTGGGAGGTGTTGATCTTTGGGGTATTTAAATACTCCGAAATTACCATCTCTTTTAAGGGTCTGAGCGGGTGGTGGAGCGGGTTAAGGCGTACCTGTTATGCCAGTTGCTGGAAG
>NW_027189137.1:3447641-3482641 GCF_040958095.1 Procambarus clarkii | reverse complement strand
TTTTTCCATCCATCAATGCAGCCATTTATCCTACAATCTATATATTCATCTATTTTTCTATCCATCCATCTATTCATCTCTTTATCAATCCATTTACCTGTCCATCTAACTACTCATCTGTCTTTATATCTATCCATCCACCAATCTATCTATTTATTACACAAAAAAATAATAACACTATCGAGATGCATCAATGAGAAAATGCGTAACAGCCGTGACGAGGGTTCGAACCATTGTTCTGGGTGTTCCCAGGCACACACTGTAGACGACTAGGCAACGACATGGTCAAAATGATTGCAACCTGGAGTACTAATGCACCATGTACGATTCCTAAGGCTTCTACTAAAGCCGAACCAGGGTTTTCACACACTTCTCCCATTCACTCTGGCTCTGTCATCTCGGAATGTTCTATCTCTGACGCTCCTCCTTCAATACACAGAGCGTGTGCCTGGGAACCCCAGCATATAGTTTCAAACCCCCATCACGGCTCCTACGGATTATTTACTTACTCAAATGCCTATTGGTCTGTCTATTCCCTGTCTGTCTCATTCTCTTCCTCTATCTTTATCTCTGCCTCTCTCTATCTCTGTCTATCTGTCTCTAGCAGTGTTTCTGTTTCTGAGTTTCTGTGTGTGAGAGAGAGCTCTGTCAGTGCACTAAGTCTTTGCTTGATGTTATTGATGTTGAGCTTGCAAGAGTTAACCTTTAGGTACCAAATAACGGAGTTATCAAGTTGGTTATCATTGGACTCGCTACAACGAGATGAGTACAAGGAGGACAACAGTTGCGACACGGGGCACTTGGGTCAGCGGTAATCGATAATGCAGAAGTCTGGTACAAGGGGAGACATACTACTCAACCAGTGGGAAAAATATTGCTGTAGAGTGGTAGGGGGGGGGGATGAAAATGAGGTTTCCCCTCACAAAACCGTTGGAAGGCCTGATCACAAAACCCCTCAACCCTCCACCTCGAACAACTAGTCACTATGTGAGATGCAGTAACGCCAGGCATGGCTCCACCAGCAGAAACTCTTGCCACAACGAATCAGAGAGGAGTATAAAAGTGGCGGGAGAGGCCTGTGGTTTTCATTGACAAAGACGAAATGAAGTCATAGGATCCACAAGGTGCCCTCAGCTGCTCAATGAAGCGCCTTGTGCTAGCATTCTCGTGAGGACATTTAGGGAGAAAGCAGGCCGTCTTCAAGAGGTCGAAGGAAGGCCTCTATTAGCCATTGTCCTGAAGTATTGTTATCCTCACACCAGTAATTATTACTGGAACCGGAACGCTGAGATATTGCTGGAGTTTAAACGACATAATTTCCTTCAGCAAGAATAAATTAACGATACTACGACACGTTTTGAAGATTCCAGTGACCATGTGTGTTGCCCTGATGGACTAGCAGTGTTAAGATCGCTAGATTAGAGCCATGTGTAAGCTTCTGAACGTGAGTAGTGAAACCCCTTAGAGGAAGTTAAAAAAAAAAACGAGTATACGCCTATTGTGCTGCATAGTGGAGGCAGTAATGGCTCAGTTAATGGAAGTCTGATTTGTAGGATGATTGTCCAGTCATCTGAGGAACAATCAAGTGTTGGAAATTTCCAACACTTATTTATTAACACTTAGTACTTTAAGAAACTATTCTTGTACTATGTATTATAATCCACTAACTCTACTAACCAATAGTTTAGTAATCTTGAGTTCATTTTATTAAAGCGTAGTAATAACTCATTTTCCCTAGAAATTATGGCGGACTGTTGCATCAACCCACACAGCTGGGGGAAAATGTTTACCTTTACGTGAATTGCATTAAATTCACTTTACTTCAGCATTCCTTAATAAGAATTATTACCTGATCATAGATTTATAGTCGATTAATCCATATATTATTATTTGCTGGAAATATTCAATACAGCTTAATCCTACTATTCCAGTGAATATCTGAATAACGAATTTCTACTCTTTATATTCTCGCCCATATGAACACGGATTCATTTAAATTATTTGTACAGCAAGAACTTATTTGTTGTCATGTAAGACAACTTAACATCGTTTAATCTATATGAATTAAAATGGAAATATTCGTTTGTTCATAATCGCTAATCTCCGGAATTTCTTCACCAATTGCTTTGAAATTTTCCCACAACGTTCCATTCGCATCCGAACAGGTTTTTATATACATACTATATAGACCTATAATTTTATAGACCATACTATATAGACCTATAATTTTACCGTCTGTGATGGTAAAATTCCTGCTTTTTCTGAAAAACTGTGTTTTTCATTCGAGGGAAATCTTCGAAACCTCTTTACCGGTTGCGTTGAAATTTTGACACAACGTTGCATTCGAATAGGCGAGTCTTTTTATATAGCTACTATATACCTGACTCACCTATGACAAGAAAAAAAGGCTTATTTTGAAAAACAGCGCCATCTGTTGGTCGTAAGAGCAACATACGCTGTAATCTCCGAAATTTCTTAACTGATTGCTTTGAAATTGTGACACAATGTGGCATTTGAATAGGCGCGTCTTTTCATATACCTACAATATAAATGCCACCCCTGTGACAGGTAAAAACATGCATTTTTGATAAACAGCGCCATATGTTACACATAAGATCAACCATGCTATGCTAAATATGTTATGATTCCATTTCAATGTTTCTGATTTCATTGATAAATGAAATTTCCATAAATTTCGATTTATTTTAATTTTGATTTAATTATTTTGTGTAACATTGTGTAGGAATTGAGTTTTCTTGTTAACCATACCGTTCATTTCTTGAGTATAGTTTGTTTTTCTATGTTTTCATTATTTTTCATTTCGTTTTTGAACTTTTTTTCTTATATTTCAGTGATGGGGACATCTGGGGCCAGATTCACGAAACAGTTATGCAAGTACTTTCGAGAGTGTACATTGATGGCTTTAGTTGCATTTATTAACAGTTTACAAGCATGAAAACTTGTCAATCAACTGTTGTTATTGTTATAAACAGCCTCCTGGTACTTCGAACATCATTAACTGTTTAATAATTCTAAACAAAGCTGCCAAAGATTGAGAAGAGATGTACAGGTTCATAAGTGTTTGCCTAACTTCTTTGTGAATCTAGTCCCAGATCATTTGATGTTCCCAATTTTCTGATGGGAACATCAGATCATTTGATTATCAGGCGAGGAAATGGGGAATGGTGGGGAGGACGAAAGGACCGGGGAGGCAGTAATGCTGGGGGAAGACGAGGGGACAGGGGAGTTGGGGATGGTGGGGATGAGGGGAATGGAGAATGGTTGAGATGATAAGGGGACAGGATAGTGGGGAGGACAAGGGGACGGGGGAGGAGGGGAATGGTAGGGAGAACGAAGGGACAGGGAAGGGGGAATGGTAGGGAGGACTAGGGGACGGGAGAGTAAGAGATTGTGTGGAGGACGAGGGGATGGTGGAGTAGAGAATGGTTAGGAAGTCGAGGGGATGCTGGAGTGGAGGATTAAGGGGAGGAAAAAGGGACGAGGGAGTGAGGAATGGTTGGGAGGACGAGGGGACCAGGGGGGGGGGAATGTTGGGAAGGACTGGGAGACAGGGGAAGGTTGCTGTGGCTCAGCAACGCACATGCGTTGCTGAGCCACAGCAACGCGTGGCCGGGTACAGCTAGTCTATATAAATAAAAATCGAAATGTTCGTTTGTTCAAAATCGCTAATCTTCGAAAGTTATTCACCGATTGCCTTGAAATTTTGACAGAACGTTCCCATCGCATCAGAGCGAGTTTTTATTTACATACTATATATATGTCAGGTCGGTGACGGGAAAAAACATTTTTTTTTTAAAGATTTGTTTTTCTGGCGTTTTTCCTGTTAGGGAAATCTTCGAAACCTCTTTACCGATTGCTGTGAAATTTTGACACAGAATTGTATTCGAATAGGCAAGTGTTTTCATATACCTACTATATACATGCCTCACCTATAACAGGAAAAAACATGCTTTTTTTGAAAAACAGTGCCATCTGGAAGACGGCAGATCAACACACGCTGTAATTTCCACAAGTTCTTCACCGATTGCTTTGAAATTTGAACACAACGTTCTATTCGAATACTTGTGTGTTTTTATATACCTACTATTTAGATGCCAAACCCGTGACAGGTAAAAACATGCGTTTTTTGAAAAACAGCGCCATCTGTTGCACATAAGAGCAAGACACGATATACAAAATATGTTATGTTTCCATTTCAATGTTTCCGATTGCATTGATAAATTTAATTTTCATAAATTTGTATTTATTTTCATTTAGATTTAATTATTGTGTGTGACGTTGCGTTGGAATTGAGCTGTGTTGTCTACCATACCATTCATTTCAAGGGTATAGCTTATTTGTTTCTTTTTCATTGCTTTTATTTCGTTTTTTTAACTGTTCTTCTTATTTTTCAGTGCAATTGGTGGTGAAATTGAGGGGTGAACGATTGATCTGCGTTTGAATTGAAATATTTCGTTAGTATTTTTTGTTTTTGTTTTTAACAAGAAAATGGACAACACGTTTATTTCACAGCTGCAAATGTGCAACAAACAGCTATGAATCCACCGGCTACAACGTTAACCGTTTTCTTCACGTTATGTCAAAATGACACGTTTGCGAAAACACTGCTGTACTCGGAAGTGGCTACGTATTACACATGGAATGCCAGTAGAAAATCATTTGATCGACGCAAACGAGGACAACGAGTCGACGGACATCCTGGCATATTCAAATAAACTACGATAGGCAGACTGTACACCGTGCATCCCAATCAAGAAAAATGCTTCTTTCTTCGTATGCTGTTGGTAAATGTGCCGGGTCCAACATCTTTCCAGCCATTGAGATACATGCCACTTTCGGTAGTGCAAGTCAAGCTCGGAATTTATTGGCGAACGACCGACACTGGAATGTAGGCATTAATGACGCTTCCAACACGACACATCCAAATCAAATTCTTGCATTGTTTGCAATCATACTGACCACCGACTCTCCTTCATCTCCAACAGAGTTATGGCAGAAATATAAATCGCACATGGCTTAAGATATTATCCGTCGTTGAAAAGTGTGGGGTTTAAATTAAACCTCATTAAACAGTGATTGTTGCAAATTGTGCTGGTTCTCTTAGGGTCTTGTCTGTGTGATAAGATCAGCCCTGTGTCGTCTTGTAGAATCGGCTCTTATAAACAATGTACCCAACATGAACTTAAGTCCTGGCTTTGTTGCTGTGGACTCTTCCCTTTCACAGTATATACTCAAATGCTCTAATCTTTCTAACAAACGTGACTTAACATAAGCTTTCCCCCTTCCATTTCTTTCTTTCTCTTTCCTTTTCTTTCTCTCTTCTCCCTTTTTCTGTTCATTGTCTTCTCCTACGCTCCCTTGCTATCCTCTTCTTTTTCCTATTACTTCTCCTTCGGTGGTTATAATAGGAGCTGCCTCGTATGGGCCAATAGGCCTGCTGCAGTTTCCATTACTACTATCCCCTACACCTGACTTTCCTCCTCAGCTCTCTCTTGCCTATTTATTGCCTGTCCCTACCTCCTCATCACAATCGACTTGAGAATGGTCCAGGACGGACCGAAACGTCGTCGTCCCTTCAATTTCTAGTGTGTGGTCTGGTCAACTCACTATCACTTCAAGTTGATCTAAATAGGATTTTTGAAATGGTCAAAAGATTGGCAGATGCAGTTTAATGCTGATAAATGTAAAGTTCTGAGGCTAGGTAATGATGATAGAGTTACAAGATACGAGCTTGATGGTGTTGAGATTGTGAAGTCTGATTGCGAAACGGATCTGGGAGTTATGATTAGTAAGAATTTAAAACAAAAGGATCAATGCCTGAGTGTTCGTAATAAGGCAAGTAGGACACTGGGATTTATTAATCGAAGCGTTTGTAACAACACACCTGGTGTTGTTCTTCAGTTATATCTTGCTCTGGTTAGGCCCCATTTAGATTATGCATTTCAGTTTTGGTCGCCATACTATAGAATGGATATAAATTCACTTGAATGTGTCCAGCGTAGGATGACTAAGTTAATTCCCCAAATTAGAAATCTTTCATATGAAGAAAGATTAACAAAGCTTAATTTGCATTCACTGGAAAGGCGAAGAGTTAGGGGTGACATGATAGAGGTTTACACGTGGATGAATGGACATAACAAAGGGGATATAAATAGGGTATTAAAAGTATCAACACAAGACAGAACACGAAAAAATGGGTATAAATTGGATAAGTTTAGATTTAGGAAAGACTTGGGTAAATACTGGTTCGGTAACAGAGTTGTTGATTTGTGGAACCAATTACCGCGTAACGTGGTGGAGGTTGGGTCCCTCGATTGTTTCAAGCGTGGGTTAGACATGTATATGAGTGGGATTGGGTGGTTATATATAGGAGCTGCCTCGTAATGGCCAATAGGCCTTCTGCAGTTGCCTTTGTTTTTATGTTCTTAAATTGTGTTTGTAATTATTGTGTGGTGTTGGATTGTCCCAGTGATATCCTTGGAAGTGATTCATTAATGTAATTAGTAAAATTATTATTGTAATTAGTAAAGTCATTATTTTCATTGATAGCTGTCGGTTGACAGTGTATTAAGCTGTTAATTGATTGTTTCGTGTAATTGATAAACAATATATTAATGTTATTAAGTGATTGTTAATTGTCGAGGTGACAGTGATAAACGTAATTGTCTTTGATTGGACACTTGTCTGGGTGAAAGTGACGTTGATGTAACTGTTGATTTGTTGACCATCTAAGTGACTGTAATTAATATAATTGTTGTTAATTAATTAAATGTAATTAATTGAAAAATTAAATGTTAATTGTATATGTTTTGGTTGCTGTTCAAGTTACATGTGTTACGTAGGTGATTGAATGTCTTGGTGACATTGATTGTTAAAGCAATTGTTGGAATTGTTGTGTGTCCTAATGACACTGTTATGTATGCATTTATATATGTTGATGTATTGTGGTAGTGAAGTATTTTGATATTTGCCAAGAATGTGCACGAAGTGTTTCAGGTTAGTAAACTGTTGCTGATGACCTGTCCGGTGGGTCGAGGCCTTGATTTCCTTAACACCTGTCAGGTGGTGGGTCAGGAGACCTACTGCAACAGTGGGTCGAAGCCTTATGACTCTATACACCTGTCAGGTGGTGGGTCAGGAGACCTACTGCAACAGTGGGTCGAAGCCTTATGACTCTATACACCTGTCAGGTGGTGGGTCAGGAGACCTACTGCAACAGTGGGTCGAAGCCTTATGACTCTATACACCTGTCAGGTGGTGGGTCAGGAGACCTACTGCAACAGTGGGTCGAAGCCTTATGACTCTATACACCTGTCAGGTGGTGGGTCAGGAGACCTACTGCAATTGTGATATTGACAGATTTGAAATGACACTCTTGAATTAACGTAATGTGGGTGCCTGTGTATTAGTAGGTAGTTGAATAAAGCTATTTTTGCTATTACACTTGCCTTTGACATCATTCCCCAT
Organism: Procambarus clarkii; assembly: GCF_040958095.1. Classification (NCBI taxonomy): domain Eukaryota; kingdom Metazoa; phylum Arthropoda; class Malacostraca; order Decapoda; family Cambaridae; genus Procambarus; species Procambarus clarkii. The sequence continues at coordinate 3,475,153 of NW_027189137.1, read as the reverse complement.
TCTGCAGAATGGCCCCATTTCACATCACATTCCAATTGTCTCTTAAGTTGGTTCAGGTTCCAGCTCCTAACCCCAAACATCTTTATATAAATATTGGTGTGAGAATCCAAGCTCTACCGGCTATATTTGCTTGCATGCAAGTTGTAGAGAGAACGACCCAAGTGAGGAGAGCTCTGTATTGGCTTGTGGGGGTGAATACCGTCTTGGTCTTCATCTCTACCTGACATACGGAACCCTTGGCGCAGCGGAAGCAAAACGCTCACGCTGCTCATTTTCTGGATCAGCGATTCCAATTGTGGAATTTGGAAGCCAGATTCCACAACTGGCTTCCCAGCGTGGAGGCCTGTGGGTTTGTAGTGACTCCCGAAGAGAACAACGTACATCTGGCATTTCCTATGTGGGCAACGCCTGGTTAATGAATGTACGCTCTCACACTGTGTCTGTCTCACTCTTTTTCTCTCTCTCTCTCTGTCTTATAAAAAATACAATTGTCTAATGTGTGGTTGGTTGGCGGCAAAAGCAGCTAAGTGGTGTGAAATACTAAAACAAGAATAGTTACCCTTACTCTGGTGTATAACAGTTGCTTGAGAAACTTTTAACGGTCTGGGAGAATTGTCTTTTTAATGCTAGTACGGACAAATTATTCACATCAGGAATTTTCTGTTAATTTTCGTAACATCAGTGAATAATGGTGCAGGTTACTTTTGTATATGAAACGTATATGACAATTTTTTGTATATGAAACGCTTGGCCTCCAACTTTGAACAGACACACAAACAGACATTATCTCCTATGGTCTAATTATAAAATATATATATTGCATTTTGTCAAATGATAAGTTTGGTGTGTTGTGTGACATAAGTGTTGTATAATGTTGGGATGCATAAGTGTGACTCTTACTATTATTATTTGCAGCGTTTATGTCTGCTCCAGCGTCGAGGAGGACCTTCACAGTGTTGTCATGACCACCTGCGGCTGCAAAGTGAAGGGCTGTCCAGCCTGTCAACAGATACCACAATTGTTATTATGCATAATCCACCACGATTCAAGTTGTTTCTGTAATATATTGAAATAAGCTGTTCGAGATGTCCATTTCTTTTTACTTTTTTGAAGTGTACAGACTCCAAATATTATGTAAAAGTATTTTCCACCCTAAATTTAAGAGAGGAAGATCGTGTTAAAATTGTTAACAATAGATCACCATTAAAATGTCCGACATCCCACCTGTACTTATATGAGCACTTATTACTTGCCTCAAGAGCGACAGTGATGCTATTGTCATGCCCGAAACTGTGAGTATTATTGGCTTGCAGCATAGTATATACTTGCCCTAATAAGAAATAAAACATTCTTCTTGTTCTCACCTAATTTTATTCACCAAATTGTGCTTGCAAGGGTTGAGCTTTGGCTCTTAGGTCCCGCCTCTCAACCGCCAACCAACTGATGTACAGATTCCTGAGCCTACTGGGTTCTATCATATCTACATATGAAACTGTGTATGAAGTCAGCCTCCACCATCTCACTTCCTACTGCATTCCGTTTATCAACTTCTCTGACCCTGAAAAAGTTATCTCTAATGTCTGTGTGGAATATTTGGGAACTCAGCTTCCACCTGTCCCCTTGTTCATGTACCACCTGTGTTAAATAATCCATCCTTGTCTACCATATCAATTCCCCTGAGAATTTTGTATGTGGTGATCATGTCTCCACGAGCTTTTCTGTCTTCCAGCGACATGAGGTGCAGTTCCCGTAGCCTTTCCTTATAATTCATAACTTTTTCTCTTAGTTCCGGGACTAGCCTAGTGGCATACCTCTGAACTTTTTCCAGCTTCGTCTTGTGCTTGATTAGGTACGGGCTCCATGCTGGGGCTGCATACTTCAGGATTAGCCTTACATATGTTGTATACAAGGTTCTGAAGGATTCCTTACACAGGTTTCTGAAAAAAGTTCTGATGTTATCCTGCTTCACAAAGGCCACTGATGTTATTCTTTTTATGTGGGCTTCCGGAGACATGTTTGGTGTGATATCAACTCATAGACCTTTCTTTTTGCCCGTTTCGTGAACGACTTCATCTCCCATTCGGTATCCAATGTCTGGCTTCCTATTTCCTCTTCCTAGTTTCATTACCTTACATTTACTTGGGTTGAACTTTAGTAGCCATTTGTTGGACCATTCCTTCAGTTTTTCTACCTCATCTTGTAGCCTCATACTATCTTCCTCTGTCTTGACTCTCCTCATAGTTTTTGCATCGTCAGCAAACATTGAGAGGAACGAGTCAATTCCTTCTGGGAGATCATTTACTTATTTCAGAATCAGTACAGGTCCAAGGAATGATCTATGTGGAATTCCACTGGTGATTCCTCGCCACTCCCAGACCTCACCCCTCACAGTGACTCGCTGTGTCCTGTTGCTTAGGTACTCCTTTATCCAGTGGAGTACTTTCCCTTTCACTCCGGCCTGCATCTCCAGTTTTGTACTAGTCTCTTTTGTGGTACTGTGACAGAGGCTTTCTGACAGTCAACAAATATGCATTCTGCCCAGCCCTCTCTCTAGTACCAAATTTTTGTTGCCTGGTCATAGAACTCAATTAAACGTGTTAGGCATGATTTGGCATCTGGCATCTCTGAATCCTTGTTGACGTGGCATTACAAAGTTCTTTCTCTCAAGATGTTCTACTAGCTTTTTACGCACAATCTTCTCCATCATCTTGCATGGAATGCAAGTTAGTGACACTGGCCTGTAGTTCAGTGCCACCTGCTTATCACCCTTCCTGTATATTGGAACTTCATTGGCCGTCTTCCAAATTTTTGGCAGTTCACCTGTTTCCAGTGATTTGTTGTACACCATGGAGAGTGGGATGCATAGAGCTTCTGATCCTTCCTTTAGAATCCATGGTGAAATTCCATCTGGACCAATAGCCTTTGTCACATCCAAATCAGGCAGATGCTTCCTCTCCTCCCCACTGGTAGTCACAAACTCCTCTAGTGGTGTCCTGTTTTGATATTCCCTCTCTTATCTCTAGGACTTCTCCTTACACAGAAGTGAAAACCTCCTGGAATATCGTATTGAGTTCCTCACACACTTCCTTGTTGTTTGTAGTGAATCTTTCTGCCCATATCATCAGTTTCATTACTTGTTCCTTCACTATTGTTTTCCTCCTGATGTGGTTATGCAGCAGTTTGGGTTGAGTCTTTGCCTTGCTCGCTATGTCATTTTCATATTGCCTCTCTACCTCTTTTTTCACCCAGATGTATTCATTCCCGGCATTCTGGTATCTTTCTCAGCTCTCTAGTGTTCTGTTGTTTCTATAGTTTCTCCACAAGCCTTTACTTAGTGGATTTGCTAGCTTACATCCTTGATTAAACCACGGGTTTCTCATTTGCATTTCATTTCCCCTTGTATTGGGACGAACTTGTCTGCTGCCTCCTTGCACTTCTGTGTGATGTAGTCCATCATGTCTTGAGCCGTCTTTCCTCTAATATTCAAGATAACAGTATGACCAGATACTCAAACAACAGTACACTGTGTGTGAGGGGATGGTTCACCAGCTCACTTACAATGGTGCTCTTATGCCTGTGGAGGCCAGTACACTTGTTAAGTGCGCGGACTTAAGTTTGGTAACCAACAACCGAAACACCTAGTGTTTGGGCTCATGTGAGTGCCCCCGTCATCAGCATTCCAGAAATGTTGTCCTGGCCGGGGTAGCACGTCTGTGGACAGAGATATGCCGATAGCATCATTCTATTGTATGGCTTGAAGCGAGACTCAAGTTTGCGCGGAAAAGGTTAATATAACTTATTTAAGAATATTTTAAACAAAGCACAGGAACGTAGTATACCATAGTATTCGATCTATTCAATTTGTATGGTATACTATGTTCCTGTGTTTTGTTTAGAACATTCTTAAATAAGTTATATATTAAATCCACATCGAAATCCCCTTTTACGTCACCTATCGCTGGGTTCATATCTCGCTCCAAGACCGGCCCACACCCCATACCCAAGACTTTCCAATCTATTTGACCCCAAAAATTTCTTAGGCTATTAAAATCAGCTTTTCGAAAATCTGGCACTTTAACAGAATTTTCTCCTACAGGTCTATTCCATTCTATGCTAAATCTGATTACTTTGTGATCACTGTTCCCTAGCTCACTCCCTATTTCGATGTCATTAATTTGTGTTTCCTTGTTAGTTAACACTAAATCTAAAATATTATTTTCCCGTGTTGGTTCCTTAATGTGTTGCGTAAGAAAGCAATCGTCAATTAATTCTAGAAAATCTTCTGCTTCACTATTCCCTGTTTTGTTCACCCAGTTTATTCCACCAAAATTAAAGTCACCCATGACATAAATACTGTTAGATCTAGATGCTCTAGATATTTAATCCCATAGATGCTTTGCTTCTATTCTGTCTAAATTTGGTGGCCTATATATAACTCCTATTGTAATATTATTTGCTTTTTCGTTTAATTCTATCCAAATAGTTTCTGTTTGTGGCTCAGTTTTGATTCCCTCTTTGAGACTACATTTCATATTGTCCCTAACATATATGACTACTCCCACTCCTCGTCTATTATATCTATCTGTGTGAAATAGTTTAAATTCATTTATTTGATATTCAGCTAATAGTTCACTATTTTCTACATTCATCCACGTTTCGGTAAGTGCAATAATATCTATTTTTTCTGTGCAGACAAGAGCATTTAATTCGTTAATTTTATTTCTTAGACTTCTTCTGTTAGTGTAATATACCCTAAGTGAATTGTTATTTTGAGGCCCTTTTCTTTCCCTGATCATTTTGCCAATTCTTTTCTCCCACGAACACATACTTTTATTACCTCCTTCCTCCAAATCAATTCCCATACCACTATCTACTAACAGTTTAAGCCCAAACAAACACCTCTAACCACTGGTTCCATCGAGTTCGCAACAGCAACAACCCCAGCCCTGGATAGATGCACCCCATCACGAGCATACATTTCATTTCTTCCATAGAAGTATTCCCAGTTGTCTATGAAAGATATTGCATTTGATTTGCAATATCTTTCCAGCCGGCAATTGACACCAAGTGCCCTTGACATCCAATCATTTCCCACTCCCTTTCTTGGAAGAATGCCACATATGATCGGGATACTCCCTTGCTCCTAACTAATTCAATGGCTGTCCTGAATCTCTGTTTTAGTTCCTCACTCCTAACTCGCCCAACATCATTACCCCCTGCACTAATACAAATAATGGGTTTGTTCCCATTTCCCGTCATAATATCATTCATGTTTTCAACAATATCACCAATTCCAGCTCCCGGATAGCAAACCATTAATCTGTTCCCCCTATCTCTGGCACAAAACGTTCTGTCTAAATACCTCACCTGGGAATCTCCCACAACCAAAATTCGCTTCTTTCAGTATCCATGGTGTGATCCCATCTGGACCAACAGCCTTTCTAACATCCAGATCTAGCAGGTGTCTCTTGACCTCCTCTCTCGTAATTTCGAGCTCTTCCAAGGCTGCTTAGTTTACCTCCCTTTCTCCTAGCACAGTGACCTCATTTTGTTCTATTGTGAAGACCCCCTGGAACCTCTTGTTGAGTTCTTCACACACCTCTCTGACATTCTCTGTATACAAGTCCTCGCCTATTCTAAGTTTCAATACCTGTTCTTTCACTGTTGTTTTCCTTCTGATGTGACTGTGGAGTAGTTTTGGTTCGGTCTTGGCTTTGTTTGCTACATCATTTTCAACACTTTTCTCTGCTTCTCTTCTCACCCGGATGTACTCATTCCTGGTTCTCTGGTATCTGTCTCTGCTTTCTGGTGTTCTGTTATTCCGGAAGATCCTCCACGCTCTTTTGTTCAGTTTCTTCGCTTCCATACATGCCCTATTATACCATGGATTCTTCTGTTGCTTCTCGGATTTTTCCCTTTGGGCCGGGATGAACCTGTTTACTGCCTCCTGACACTTTTGGGTAACATAGTCCATCATACCCTGTACAGACTTGTCTCTGAGGTCTGTGTCCCAAGCTATTTCACTTAGGAAACTTCTCATCTGTTCATAATTCCCCTTTCGGTATGCCAGCCTTTTGATTCCTAGTTCTTTTTTAGGGGAGATAATTACTAGATCTACCAGGTACTCAAAGTTCAATACACTGTGGTCACTCATTCCCAAGGGCGCTTCCATCTTAACTTCCCTTATATCCCACTCATTTAGGGTAAATATCAAATCAAGCATTGCTGGTTCATCTTCTCCTCTCATTCTTGTTGGTTCTTTGATGTGTTGGCTTAGAAAGTTTCTTGTTGCCACGTCCAGCAGCTTAGCTCTCCATGTTTCTGGTCCTCCATGAGGGTCTCTGTTCTCCCTATCTATCTTCTCATGGTTGAAGTCTCCCATTATTAGTAGTCCAGATCCATTCCTGCTAGCAACAGAAGCTGCTCTTTCTATTATGTTAATGGTGGCCATGTTGTTTCTATCATATTTCTGTCGAGGTCATCTGTCATTTGGTGGTGGATTATATATGACTACGACTATAATTTTTTTCCCTCCATTTGTTATGGTACCTGCTATGTAAACAGTGAAACCTTCACAGCCCTCAATAACCATCTCCTCAAAATCCCAGCCTTTTCTTACCAGCAGAGCTACACCTCTTCCTTCCCTCTCTTTCCTCATAACATAATCGTCCTGTGGGAACACTGTGTTTGTTATCGTTTTCGTTAGCTTTGTTTCTGTGAGGGCTATTATGTCTGGGTTTTCCTCTAATACCCGTTCTCCAAGCTCATTTGCTTTATTTGTAATTCCATCTGTTAGTGTACATTACTTTGAGGCTCACTTTCTTCTGTCCCTTCTCAAATCGCCTCCTTGGTGAGTGTTCTGCTGGTGGGGGAAGCTGTTCCAAGGGTGTGAGGACCTGTGAGGTTGATAACAGGGTCTCAGAGGATACTGGGATGAGGGGCGGGGGATCCAGTGAAGGGGGAGGGACAGGGAGGGGATGGGGTGAAAGGGGAGGGAGGACAGGAAGGAAAGGGGAGGAGGGAGGACTCGGTGGGAGGAGGGGAGGGGTATAAGGGTGGGGATTGGGTGTGGGGGGAGGGAGATTTGGCTGAACATTTGAGTGAGGGCAGGGAGGGTTTGGGGTAGGGGAGGTTTTCTATGCAGAGGAGGGTGGCGGGGTTGTCCTCCCCTCTGGTGTTACTGGGTAGCTGGTTGTGGGTTCCCCCCTTGCCTCTGGGGGTGTTGTGTTGGGAGCTGTGACTTCATGGTTTTCCCCTCTTGCCCTGCGCCTCTTCCTTGCTTCTGCCTCCACGGCTCTCTCCTCCCTTGTCATGTCTCTCTGGAGGAATACATTTTTGAATTTTCCCACGTTTCTCAGGGAGCTCTTCCTTGATATAATCTTCTCCTTTCTGCTCTCGTTTGCAAACACTATCTTTATTACTCGGTCTCGGTCTTTGTTGTACCAACCTAGCCTGAAAACCTTCTCAATGCTATGCTCAGCCCCTTCCATGTCTAGTGACTTTAGTACTTCATTCACTGCTGCTTTGTCCTTGTCATTCCACTCTGTCCTATCCCACCAAACACACACCGAAGCTACGACGTTGGTACAACGTTCGAGCAAGTTTTAACACCACCTAACCAGTTATAACAACCAATATAGCAAGTTGTAACAGCGTTCTAATACGTCATAAACACGTGAAGCCAAGATGTAACAACTTTATTTCAAGTTGTAACAAGCGGAAAATAGAGACAGTTTCGGTTTGTGTTTCCAGGGATTAGACCCTTCCTGCTCTTTAATACCCACAGCAACCACTGATCTGTTCCTTTCCAGCAGTTGGCTAGTGAAGCGTGGCGCCTCCTGTGAGGTGGCTGCTTTCATGGCCACCTCCATCACTGCAGTCATTACTTCAGAGTTATTTTTTTTAGTATTTCTGCAAATGTTGCTTTTATTGTGGCATTGTCATCCAAAAAACTATTACCACCTTCTCTCTGGATGATTTTCTGAGTCTCAGCCTCGATACCATTCTCTTTGAGGGCTCTAATCTCCTCCTTTGCTGCTGTCAGCTCTCTTTTCAGGTTGCTTATTTTGTTCTTCATTTCCTGCATCATTTCTTGCATCTCACTCTTGATGTCCTCCAGAAACTGGGCGAACATTTCCTTCATTTCGTCACCTTGACTCTTCCCTGTTCCCTTGGTACCTCTGGCTGTCATGCTTGCCCCTGTTCCTATAGTTGTGCTGTGATAGGATTTGTCAGGAGGGCAGAGCGAGATGGGGGAGGGAGGGAGAGAGAGAGAGAGAAAGAGAGAGAGAAAGAAAGGGAGTGATAAAGGGAGAGATAAATGGGTGGGTGGGGGCGATCCGACCCTTCCACTGAAGTGAGAAGAAAGTAGAAGTGGAGGTGGGGGGGGAGAAGATGGAGAGAGAGAAGGGAGGGAGAGAGAGAGGGAGGAGAGAGGGAGAGAGAGGAGAGGGAGAGAGTGGGTGAGGGAGAAACGGGTTGAGGGAGAAGGGGGGAGGTGTGTGTGTGTGTACTCACCTATTTGTGCTTGCGGGGGTTGAGCTTTGACTCTTTGGTCCGGCCTCTCAACTGTCAATCAACTGGTGTAATGATGCCTGAGCCTGCTGGGCTCTATCATATCTACATTTGAAACTGTGTATGGAGTCAGCCTCCACCACATCACTGCCAAATGCATTCCATCCGTTAACTACTCTGACACTGAGAAAGTTCCTTCAAACGTCAAAAATTATTTCAAACATTATGAAATGGATACCTTTATCATTTCATAAGAAAAAGTATTAAAAATATTGAAAGTCGGGAAACTTGGCTTATTAGGCAAGTCGGGCCTTGCATAGTAGGCCAGGAACTGCACTTCTCAGCCAACTATGCAAGGCCCGATTTGCCTAATAAACCAAGTTTTCATGAATTAATTGTTTTTTGACTACCTAACCTACCTAACGTAACCTAACCTAACTTTTTTGGCCACCTAACCTAACTTAACCTATAAAGATAGGTTAGGTTAGGTTAGGTAGGGTTGGATAGGTTCGGTCATATATCTCCGTTAATTTTAACTCCAATAAAAAAAATTGACCTTATACATCATGAAATGGGTAGCTTTATCATTTCATAAGAAAAAAATAACAGAAAATATATTAATTCAGGAAAACTTGGCTTATTAGGCAAATCGGGCCAGGCATAGTAGGCCGAGAAGTGCATTCTGGCTACTAGGTACGACATATATATATATATATATATATATATATATATATATATATATATATATATATATATATATATATATATATATATATATATATATATATATATATATATATATGTCGTACCTAATAGCCAGAACGCACTTCTCAGCCTACTTTGCAAGGCCCGATTTGCCTAACAAGCCAAGTTTTCCTGAATTAATATATTTTCTCTAATTTTTTTCTTATGAAATGATAAAGCTACCCATTTCATTATGTATGAGGTCAATTTTTTTATTGGAGTTAAAATTAACGTAGATATATGACCGAACCTAACCAACCCTACCTAACCTAACCTAACCTACCTTTATAGGTTAGGGTAGGTTAGGTAGCCGAGAAAGTTAGGTTAGGTTAGGTTAGGTAGGTTAGGTCGTCGAAAAAACATTAATTCATGAAAACTTGGCTTATTAGGCAAATGGGGCCTTGCATAGTAGGCTGAGAAGTGCGTTCTGGCTACTAGGTACGACATATATATATATATATATATATATATATATATATATATATATATATATATATATATATATATATATATATATATATATATATATATATATATATATATATATATATATATATATATATATATAAATATATATATATATATATATATATATATATATATATATATATATATATATATATATATATGCGAACAAGCCTGAATGGTCCCCAGGACAATATGCTACTGAAAACTCACACCCCAGAAGTGACTTGAACCCATACTCCCAGGAGCAACGCAACTGGTATGTACAAGACGCCTTAATCCACTTGACCATCACGACCGGACAAAAATGAGGTGATAGCCGAGGCTATTTGAACCACCCCACCGCCGGCACTCGAATAGTAATCTTGGGCATAGCATTTTGCCAAATCACCTCATTCTTTGGGGCACACGTGAGGAACACAAATGCGAACAAGCCTGAATGGTCCCCAGGACAATATGCAACTGAAAACTCACACCCCAGAAGTGACTCGAACCCATACTCCCAGGAGCAACGCAACTGGTATGTACAAGACACCTTAATCCACTTGACCATCACGACCGGACAAAAATGAGGTGATAGCCGAGGCTATTTGAACCACCCCACCGCCGGCACTCGGATAGTAATCTTGGGCATAGCATTTTACCAAATCACCTCATTCTCATTATCACCTCATTTTTGTCCGGTCGTGATGGTCAAGTGGATTAAGGCGTCTATATGTCGTACCTAGTAGCCAGAACGCACTTTTTGGCCTACTATACAAGGCCCGATTTGCCTAATAAGCCAAATTTTCCTGAATTAATATATTTTCTCTAATTTTTTTCCTTATGAAATGATAAAGGTACCCATTTCATTATGTATGTGGTCAATTTTTTTTTATTGGAGTTAAAATTAACGTAGATATATGACCGAACCTAACCAACCCTACCTAACCTAACCTAGCCAATCTTTATAGGTTAGGTTAGGTAAGGTAGCCGAAAAAGTTAGGTTAGATTAGGTTAGGTAGGTTAGGTAGTCGAAAAACAATTAATTAATGAAAACTTGGCTTATTAGGCAAATCGGGCCTTGCATAGTAGGCTCAGAAGTGCGTTCTGGCTACTAGGTACGACATATATATATATATATATATATATATATATATATATATATATATATATATATATATATATATATATATATATATATATATATATATATATATATATATATATATATATATATATATATATATATATATATATATATATATATATATATATATATATATATATATATATATATATATGTCGTACCTAGTAGCCAGAACGCACTTCTCAGCCTACTATGCAAGGCACGATTTGCCTAATAAGCAAAGTTTTCACGAAATAATGTTTTTTCGACTACCTAACCTACCTAACCTAACCTAACTTTTTCGGCTACCTAACCAACCTATAAAGATAGGTTAGGTAGGGTTGGTTAGGTTCTGTCATATATCTACGTTAATTTTAACGCCAATAAAAAAAATTGACCTCATACATAATGAAATGGGTAACTTTATCTTTTCATAAGAAAAAAATTAGAGAAAATTTATTAATTCAGGAAAACTTGGCTTATTAGGCAAATCGGGCGTTGCATAGTAGGCCAAAAAGTGCGTTCTGGCTACTAGGTACGACATATATATATATATATATATATATATATATATATATGTCGTACCTAGTAGCCAGAACTCACTTCTCAGCCTACTATTCAAGGCCCGATTTGCCTAATAAGCCAAGTTTTCCTGAATTAATATATTTACTATAATTTTTTTCTTATGAAATGATAAAGCAACCCTTTTCTCTATGTATGAGGTCAATTTTTTTTATTGGAGTTAAAATTAACGTAGATATATGACCGAACCTAACCAACCCTACCAAACCTAACCTAACCTATATTTATAGGTAAGGTTAGGTTAGGTAGCCAAAAAAAGCTAGGTTAGGTTAGGTTAGGTAGGTTAGGTAGACGAATAAACATTAATTCATGAAAACTTGGCTTATTAGGCAAATCGGGCCTTGAATAGTAGGCTGAGAAGTGCGTTCTGGCTATTAGGTACGACATATATATATATATATATATATATATATATATATGTCGTACCTAGTAGCCAGAACTCACTTTTTGGCCTACTATTCAAGGTCCGATTTGCCTAATAAGCCAAGTTTTCCTGAATTATTATATTTTTTCTAATTTTTTTCTTATGAAATGATAAAGCTACCCATTTCATTATGTATGAGATCAATTTTTTTTTATTGGAGTTCAAATTAACGTAGATATATGACCGAACCTAACCAACCCTACCTAACCTAACCTAACCTATCTTTATAGGTTAGGTTTGGTTAGGCAGCCGAAAAAGTTAGGTTAGGTTAGGTTAGGTAGGTTAGGTAGTCGAAAAACAATTAATTCATGAAAACTTGGCTTATTAGGCAAATCAGGCCTTGCATAGTAGGCTGAGAAGTGCGTTCTGGCTATTAGGTACGACATATATATATATATATATATATATATATATATATATATATATATATATGTCGTACCTAGTAGCCAGAACTCACTTCTCAGTCTACTATGCAAGGCCCGATTTGCCTAATAAGCCAAGTTTTCATGAATTAAATGTTTTTCGACTACCTAACCTACCTAACCTAACCTAACCTAACCTTTTCGGTTACCTAACCTAACCTAACCTATAGAGATAGGTTAGGTTAGGTTAGGTAGGGTTGGTTAGGTTCGGTCATATATCTATGTTAATTTTAACTCCAATAAAAAAAAGTTGACCTCATACATAATGAAATGGGTAGCTTTATCATTTCATAAGAAAAAAATTAGAGAAAATATATTAATTCAGGAAAACTTGGCTTATTAGGCAAATCGGGCCTTGCATAATAGGCTGAGAAGTGCGTTCTGGCTACTAGGTACGACATATATATATATATATATATATATATATATATATATATATATATATATATATATGTCGTACCTAATAGCCAGAACGCACTTCTCAGCCTACTATTCAAGGCCCGATTTGCCTAATAAGCCAAGTTTTCATGAATTAATGTTTTTTCGTCTACCTAACCTACCTAACCTAACCTAACCTAGCTTTTTTTGGCTACCTAACCTAACCTTACCTTTAAATATAGGTTAGGTTAGGTTAGGTAGGGTTGGTTAGGTTCGGTCATATATCTACGTTAATTTTAACTCCAATAAAAAAAATTGACCTCATACATAGAGAAAAGGGTTGCTTTATCATTTCATAAGAAAAAAATTATAGTAAATATATTAATTCAGGAAAACTTGGCTTATTAGGCAAATCGGGCCTTGAATAGTAGGCTGAGAAGTGAGTTCTGGCTACTAGGTACGACATATATATATATATATATATATATATATATATATATATATATATATATATATATATATATATATATATATATATATATATATATATATATATATATATGTCGTACCTAGTAGCCAGAACGCACTTCTCAGCCTACTATGCAAGGCCCGATTTGCCTAATAAGCCAAGTTTTCATTAATTAATTGTTTTTCGACTACCTAACCTACCTAACCTAATCTAACCTAACTTTTTCGGCTACCTTACCTAACCTAACCTATAAAGATTGGCTAGGTTAGGTTAGGTAGGGTTGGTTAGGTTCGGTCATATATCTACGTTAATTTTAACTCCAATAACAAAAAATTGACCTCATACATAAGGAAATGGGTAGCGTATCATTTCATAAGAAAAAAATTAGAGAAAATATATTAATTCAGGAAAATTTGGCTTATTAGGCAAATCGGGCCTTGCATAGTAGGCTGAGAAGTGCGTTCTGGCTACTAGGTACGACATATATATATATATATATATATATTAGTATATTTTGGTAGCAGTCTTTCCTGTAGACATATATTATTAAATATGACCGAAAAAGTAAGATTAATAATTCTAACACGAATTTTCTCAATCTTTCGTACATTTCTTTTCACTGTTGGAGGTAAATCAAAAATCAATTCTCCAAAATTCATTTTTATTTCTAGTCTGACGCGACACGAGCGCGTTTCGTAAAACTTATTACATTTACAAAGACTTTAGTTCACAAATACACAACTGAATAGAACTTACGCATCTCCGATTTTATATCTACATTTGAGTGAGGTGGAAGGGGTGATGTGGCATTAACACAAGACAGAACAAGATGTGGCATTAATAGGGTATTAATTTCATCAACACAAGACAGAACAAGAAGTGGTATTAATAGGGTATTAATTTCATCCACACAAGACAGAACACGAAACAATGGATATTGAATAGAAGTGTTTGTAGAAAGCCTATTGGTCCATATTTCTTGATGCTTCTGTATTGGAGCGGAGTCTTGAGGTGGGTAGAATATAGTTGTGCAATAATTGGCTGTTGATTGCTGGTGTTGACTTCTTGATGTCTAGTGCCTCGCAAACTTCAAGCCGCCTGCTATCACTGTATCTATTGATGATTTCTGTGTTGTTTACTACGATTTCTCTGGCGATGGTTTGGTTGTTGGAAGAGATTATATGTTCCTTAATGGAGCCCTGTTGCTTATGCATCGTTAAACGCCTAGAAAGAGATGTTGTTGTCTTGCCTATATACTAAGTTTTTTGGAGCTTACAGTCCCCAAGAGGGCATTTGAAGGCATAGGCGACGTTAGTCTCTTTTAAAGCGTTCTGTTTTGTGTCTGGAGAGTTTCTCATGAGTAGGCTGGCCGTTTTTCTGGTTTTATTGTAAATCGTCAGTTGTATCCTCTGATTTTTGTCTGTAGGGATAACGTTTCTATTAACAATATCTTTCTGGACCCTTTCCTCCGTTTTATGAGCTGTGGAAAAGAAGTTCCTGTAAAATAGTCTAATAGGGGGTATAGGTGTTGTGTTAGTTGTCTCTTCAGAGGTTGCATGGCTTTTCACTTTCCTTCTTATGATGTCTTCGACGAAACCATTGGAGAAGCCGTTATTGACTAGGACCTGCCTTACCCTACAGAGTTCTTCGTCGACTTGCTTCCATTCTGAGCTGTAGCTGAGAGCACGGTCGACATATGCGTTAACAACACTCCTCTTGTACCTGTCTGGGCAGTCGCTGTTGGCATTTGGGCACATTCCAATGTTTGTTTCCTTAGTGTAGACTGCAGTGTGGAAACCTCCGCCCTTTTCCATGACTGTTACATCTAGAAAGGGCAGCTTCCCATCCTTTTCCATCTCGTAAGTGAAACGCAGCACGGAACTCTGCTCAAATGCCTCCTTCAGCTCCTGCAGATGTCTGACATCAGGTACCTGTGTATAAATGTCGTCAACATACCTGCAGTATATGGCCGGTTTCAAGTTCATGTCGACTAAGACTTTTTGCTCGATGGTACCCATGTAGAAGTTTGCAAACAGGACACCTAGGGGAGAACCCATGGCGACCCCATCTACTTGCTTATACATGTGCCCATCCGGGCTCAAGAAGGGTGCCTCTTTAGTACAAGCTTGGAGTAGTTTCCTCAGAATATTTTCTGGTATGTCAAGAGGAGTACAGGCTGGATCACGATACACTCTGTCGGCTATCATTCCGATTGTCTCGTCCACAGGTACGTTGGTAAACAGCGATTCTAAGTCCAACGAGGCTCTTATCCCTGTGGCCCGTGTGCCCCGCAGTAAGTCAACAAATTCCTTTGGAGACTTCAGGCTGAAGGCGCAAGGAACATAAGGAGTCAGCAGGCCGTTGAGTCGCTTCGCTAGTCTGTACGTGGGTGTGGGTATCTGGCTAATGATTGGCCGAAGTGGGTTTCCAGGCTTGTGTGTCTTGACATTTCCATACGCATATCCAGGTTTATATTCCCCAATGATCTTTGGCAGGTGGAGTCCGGATTTCTTGGCGTTCACAGTTTCGATCAGTTTGTTGACCTTTGCTTTTAATTCGGCTGTAGTGTCTTTCGTTACCCTTTGAAATTTAGTTTGGTCAGAGAGTATGATGTTCATTTTCGCCAGATATTCGTCTTTTTTAAGAATGACATATATTGACGACTTGTCACCTCTCCTGACAAATATCTCCTTGCTCTCACGAAGGCTTTTAGCTGCCGCTTTAAGCTCGGGGGACAGTATGGTGCTTCTGTAATTGCCTCGATTCTTTCCTCCTTCTGCAATAAGTTCTGCTTGTAAGGTATCTTTGGTAGTGACCTTCTTTTGTGTCTCGAGGTCGAATATGTCGTCCAACATAATTTCCAACTCTACTTTCCGGGCCATCTCACTCGGTCTGGACATAACGTGACAGTTTATGCCCAGATTTAGGAGAGTGACTTGGTCCTCAGTGAGGTTAATTCCTGCAAGGTTCAGGAAGCCATCTCTTGGTCGTGGAATTGCCATAGGTACTCCATATAATGTTGTTAGTTTCTTGATAATCCTTGTTTCAGTGCTGAGGTGATGTCGGTCTGTGAGGATGTCGAGGTGTTGTTCAAAGCGGGTACGAATACTTTCGTCGATGTTGCTATTTCTCCACTCGTTTGTAGCATGAAGTAGTTGCGTTTTGTTGTCTTTGATTTCATTCTCTGCCTTGTATATCTGATCACGAATCAGATCCTGGCGATTTTTTATCGTGAAGGCTTGATTCCTTGCTGCTGGGTCGTGCGCTTTAATATTAGTATATTTTGGTAGCAGTCTTTCCTGTAGACATATATTATTAAATATGACCGAAAAAGTAAGATTAATAATTCTAACACGAATTTTCTCAATCTTTCGTACATTTCTTTTCACTGTTGGAGGTAATTCAAAAATCAATTCTCCAAAATTCATTTTTATTTCTAGTCTGACGCGACACTTGAGTGCGTTTCGTATAACTTATTACATTTTCAAAGACTTTACACATACACAACTGAATAGAACTTACATATCTCCGATTTGTTTATATCTACATTTGTGTGAGGTGGATGGGGGTGAGGTGGTATTTAATAGGGTATTAATTTCATCAACACAAGACAGAACACGAAACAATGGGTATTGAAATGGAAGTGATTGTAAAAAAGCCTATTGGTCCATATTTCTTGATGCTTCTATATTGACAACAACGGCACTTTCTTGCACCGTGGGAGGTTACACCCTTTCCAGTTTTAATCCCTCCCTTTCCACCCAAGAAGCAAATTAGAGATCAGCCCAAGCTTCGTCTTGAGGCAAAGCTCAACGCCTTAAGCCATATTGATGCTCTGTCCACAGAGCATTCTCTCTCTCAAATTATATACACTGATGGTTCCCTACACCGCACCACAGGTGCATCTGGAAGTGCAGTTGTCCTGACAATGGGCGATGACCTATACTTTGAGTGGGGAGTCCGTATAAACAACTGGGCCTCTACCCTTCAGACTGAACTATTTGCCTTGATCCTTGCACTGAAATGTGTACAAGTCTCAAAACTTGATACATTAATTGTAAGTGACTCCTTATCATCCTTAAATGCTCTCAACTCTTTAAGACATAACTGTAACATGCTCGTGTCCGAAGCTAGACACAAATACAACAAAATTATTAAGGATGGTAACAGAGTCCATTTCATGTGGTCACCATCTCATGTTGGCCTCCAAATGCATGATAGAGCTGATAAGTTAGCCAAAGATTCTGCCTTTAAAGGAGCCGTTGAGTGTAACCTTGGATTGTCAATGAGCAATCTGAGAGCAGCAGTACACCGAGAACTTCAACAAGATCTTGTAGATCTGAGGCAAAGTGAAATTGACACCAGTAATTCCATCTATCATCATACTATCATGCAAGAGGAGCCACACATCTATGGATCATCCAATAAAATCAGCAGACTTCTAGATGTTACTATTGCTCGGCTTAGACTCGGTTACAAGTATCTCTGGGAATTCTCATTATCTGCTGATGTAGACCTGACCATATGTAAACTGTGTCAACAAAATTATTCGCACACCCTCCGTCACTATGTGATGGAGTGCGAAAAGATACGTGAATTTAGAGACAATTCTATAACCAATGTTCCAGCGATGTGTCAATATTTCATTCAAAATGATCTGCTACCAGAAATTTTAGCCAAATATCCCCAGTTTGCTAACTGTAGGTAGTAACTAAGTGATTGTAACCTATCCACCGCTTCCCACTGGATGGGGGGCGGTGTGCAGGACAAACATATAAATTTTGACACTAGCTCTCCACATATGTCAGTTGCTTAATTTAGAACCTGTACTTGAGGTCGATCTCGAACCCATTGTTGATGTGATGACTTATACTGAATTTTGTAACTAGCTCATCAAGATTGTAACTTGCTTAGCTAAATGAATTGTGGTGTTCAGTCCCTGAGCCCATTATGTGCCTCTGTAACCCTTTCCACTACCGCCCACATGATGGGTATGGGGTGCATAATAAATGAACTAAACTAACTTCTATATTGGAGCGGAGTCTTGAGGTGGGTAGAATATAGTTGTGCATTAATTGGCTGTTGATTGCTGGTGTTGACTTCTTAATGTGAAGTGCATCGCAAACGTCAAGCCGTCTGCTAACGCTGTATCTATCGATGATTTCTGTGTTGTTTACTAGGATTTCTCTGGCGATGGTTTGGTTGTGGGAAGAGATTATATGTTCCTTAATAGAGCCCTGTTGCTTATGCATCGTTAAACGCCTAGAAAGAGATGTTGTTGTCTTGCCTATATACTGGGTTTTTTGGAGCTTACAGTCCCCAAGTGGGCATTTGAAGGCATAGACGACGTTGGTCTCTTTTAAAGCGTTCTGCTTTGTGTCTGGAGAGTTTCTCATGAGTAGGCTGGCCGTTTTTCTAGTTTTATAGTAAATCGTCAGTTGTATCCTCTGATTTTTGTCTGTAGGGATAACGTTTCTATTAACAATATCTTTCAGGACCCTTTCCTCCGTTTTATGAGCTGTGGAAAAGAAGTTCCTGTAAAATAGTCTAATAGGGGGTATAGGTGTTGTGTTAGTTGTCTCTTCAGAGGTTGCATGGCGTTTCACATTCCTTCTTATGATGTCTTCGACGAAACCATTGGAGAAGCCGTTGTTGACTAGGACCTACCTTACTCTACAGAGTTCTTCGTCGACTTGTTTCCATTCTGAGCTGTGGCTGAGAGCACGGTCGACATATGCGTTAACAACACTCCTCTTGTACCTGTCTGGGCAGTCGCTGTTGGCATTTAGGCACATTCCTATGCTCGTTTCCTTAGTGTAGACTGCAGTCGCTGTTGGCATTTAGGCACATTCATATGCTCGTTTCCTTAGTGTAGACTGCAGTGTGGAAACCTCCGCTCTTTTCCATGACTGTTACATCTAGAAAGGGCAGCTTCCCATCCTTTTCCATCTCGTAAGTGAAACGCAGCACGGAACTCTGCTCAAATGCCTCCTTCAGCTCCTGCAGATGTCTGACATCAGGTACCTGTGTAAAAATGTCGTCAACATACCTGCAGTATATGGCCGGTTTCAAGTTCATGTCGACTAAGACTTTTTGCTCGATGGTACCCATGTAGAAGTTTGCAAACAGGACACCTAAGGGAGAACCCATGGCGACCCCATCTACTTGCTTATACATGTGCCCATCCGGGCTCAAGAAAGGTGCCTCTTTAGTACAAGCTTGGCGTAGTTTCCTCAGAATATTTTCTGGTATGTCAAGAGGAGTACAGGCTGGATCACGATACACTCTGTCGGCTATCATCCCGATTGTCTCGTCCACAGGTACGTTGGTAAACAGCGATTCTACGTCCAACGAGGCTCTTATCCCTGTGGCCCGTGTGCCTCGCAGTAAGTCAATAAATTCTTTTGGAGACTTCAGGCTGAAGGCGCAAGGAACATAAGGAGTCAGCAGGCCGTTGAGTCGCTTCGCCAGTCTGTACGTGGGTGTGGGTATCTGGCTAATGATTGGCCGAAGTGGGTTTTCAGGCTTGTGTGTCTTGACATTTCCATACGCATATCCAGGTTTATCTTCCCCAATGATCTTTGGCAGGTGGAGTCCGGTTTTCTTGGCGTTCACAGTTTCAATCAGTTTGTTGACCTTTGCTTTCAATTCGGCTGTAGTGTCCTTCGTTACCCTTTGGAACTTAGTTTGGTCAGAGAGTATGAGGTTCATTTTCGCCAGATGTTCGTCTTTTTTAAGAATGACATATATTGGCGACTTGTCACCTCTCCTGACAACTATCTCCTTGTTCTCACGAAGGCTTTTAGCTGCCGCTTTGAGCTCGGGGGACAGTATGGTGCTTCTGTAATTGCCTCGATTCTTTCCTCCTTCTGCAATAAGTTCTGCTTGTAAGGTATCTTTGGTAGTGACCTTCTTTTGTGTCTCGAGGTCGAATATGTCGTCGAACAGAATTTCCAACTCAGTAGAATAGAAAGCGCCTCATAGTGCCATCTATGTAGGGAGATCAGATAAGAAATCAGAAGCGGGGAGCCACATAGTGCCACTCCATATTAGGTCACCCAAGGTGTGAGTGGTAGCAGTCGAAAAAACAGTGAAGATAGGTATCTATTATGTGCCACTATGATCATGTTCATTTATACAGTAAAGTATGACAATATATTTAAGTAAAAATGAATTTATTTGTATAATAAACACTCGTGGGTGAGTGCCAGTTATGTCCCCCACATTCCTTAATGGGGTAGGTGTAAAACAGGTTCCTCCCGGTGAGGGTGGTCGCCCGTACCCTTCCTCGCACCTAATGGCCTTGACTTTACCGTAACAGAGTTCCACACCCAGCGGAGGTCGAGTGGGTCTTATATAGGGGTATTAAATTATAAATCTCCTCCAGGGGTTAAAAAAAATCAAAGAATTTATTAATGTTTTATTAGGTAAAAATCACAAATGATGTATAAGAAGTTAATTATGACCCCTATCCCTCTCCCCCCTCCACCTCCCCTTCCTCATCTGAGTAGAATTCTGACGTCTCCCCATCCGTGGTGAGTGGGGGGAGGTCTTGACCCCCTCCCCCCTCTCTTGGGGGAGTGGGGTGAGTTGGCTGGTTGCCTTTTGGACGACTTTCCTTCTGACTCTCATCTGAAGTGTTCTGGAAAGAGATGGGGAAAATAATTTATAGGACTATATCTTTTATTTGAAAAATATTCTATTTCCTCTAAGAACTGCTAGTACATACCTCTCCCCCTGCAGGAGCGACCTTGTGTCCTCTACAGCAGGCATCATCAATTAGGGTACGTAACAGCATCTTGTTTGGGGCAGACCTTCCTCGTAGAATTACTACTCTACAAATGTGGACAGGTCCTAAGAATTGCACTGAAAAAAAAGAAGAGGTAAAATAGAGGTTGTGCAAACTTTCTATTGTGGGAAAAAAAATAAATCTTTACCAGAAAGTGAGGGTAATACTAACCAGGCCCTTCAAGGACTTCAATCTTCCCTGCGTGTGTTTCTGGGGAGACGCCTTCCATTTGTAGGATAAGGGGGATGGGGGTCTTCTAGGGAGGTTGTGGGGTGAGAAGGGTTTTATATGGGGGTAATCCCCCTGTTAGGTGGGTTGCCTAGCTAACAAAAATATTCTCTACACCACCTATAAGAACCAACCCTTACTCCTCTACAAAATGTCCTAACACAGTGATGTTTCATAGGAAAATATCGTCTCGCATAAGCGAGGGCACGTTTATCATTTAATTTTAAACTAACGCTTGAAAATACATTATGTAAGTAATGTACTGTTGAAGGCAACCCCAGGTGACTCACCCTATGGACGAACATTACGCAATACAGTCCACAAGCAAGGGTAAAATCACTCTGGAGTCTGTAGCACATTCCAAACACCTTTGTTATTGTGTTAGTTTTAATAAATCCTTGAAAATAATGTCCATAAGTAACCGCCGACATTGCATAACTATCGAAAAAAAACATTCGATGTTTAACTTTATCAACATAAATAGCTACCCAATGTCCCATAGTTAATCTGCTATGTGATGGTAAAATATTAGTTATGAGAACAATAGGTTTTCTTGATGAGATATTTAAATGTTCTATTTCATCAGCATTATAACAACCTAGGTAGAGTGCTCGATCCCCTAGATTATTTTTTAAATTAATATTTATATCATTACAATTCATTACGTTTTTAAGCTCGCACGTCACATAGAACAGTTCTCTGCCCGTCGATGGATAGTACCCCGGTCGTTTCCCCAAACAGTAAAACCAGTCTGTTATATGTAACACCACCACCAAACTCAAGCTCCATACGCAAGTTGCCAGATTTCTCCACAGGGAGGGAATCCTTTGTTTGAATGGTGGTTAAGTCAAAGGCGAATATCGATCTTCCCTTATTAAAAGTGTCATAGGCTAGAAGTGAATCACGCTCTAACCCTAATGTCTTCAAAGTTTCGTAATAAAGGCGGGCATAATGATTGTCGAAATCACCACCAATTCGGTAAATTGCGTTATTGTTCA
This sequence comes from Procambarus clarkii, assembly GCF_040958095.1. Taxonomy (NCBI): domain Eukaryota; kingdom Metazoa; phylum Arthropoda; class Malacostraca; order Decapoda; family Cambaridae; genus Procambarus; species Procambarus clarkii. The sequence goes on along the minus strand of NW_027189137.1, from coordinate 3,453,032 downwards.
AATACATGGCAATATTTTTCAGTTTTGCATTTTCAAAATATAATCCATTACCTTGGTGAAGGCCAGCGAAATAATTCATTGGCACAATTATCATGAATATCTTGTGAGGAATTACTTGCGCCCAAGGCTGATCAATTAAGAGACTAGTTTGATTCCCTGCTAGGACATATGTTTTAGAAATGGTTTTATTGAAAGTATAGCTTATGGGGTCGGGGGATGCTAACAGTGAGCTGTTTAAGGCTAGGTAAGCACTTGGGTAGGGGAACACTCGTGTTACCCACAACTTAGCATAATCCATATGCAGGCGATACTTAGAGCCGTCGTCCACACTTGTATTTAGCACCCAAGCATGTGGGGAGAGCTCCAATCTTAGGCACACATCTATATTATCTAATATGTATTGGTCTAGGGTTGTTACGTCCAATAGTAGGGGAAAACACATTGACAATCCTTTACCTTTTAAATCGGTCATAAATTTTTTATCCTTGGCGGTTGCCCCAGTAAAAAATGTATTAGTAAATTCGTTAGGGATTACACCATCATCACTCCAGTCCCTACGAAAGGCTCCAATTCTCCCCAAGGAAGACATTTTTGATGGAGGCATGGAGGTAATTAATTTAATAAACTACCAATAATTAAAATTAGAATTTGTTTCAACTACCTGCTCTCCTAAAAACACCTGAACACCTTTAAACATGGTATTTGACAACCCATTAACAAATTCCACATGGTCATCCTCTTCCAATTTTGTGGTATCGTCATCTTTCGTTAAAGATACCTTAAAATCTATAACAATATTAGCTAAATCTAAGAAGGCGCCCTGGGTTCCAGGGATGCGGAATTCTAAGTAATTATCCCGCAAACGTTGATTAATAGGGAGGTTAACAGGTAGAATGTCTATTTGCTGTGTGGAGGCAATTGAACTCTCCACATTACGTATTCTGTTACTTCTAGGAAATTGGTCAATAATACTGGAAGTATAATATTCTACAGGGATTTTCAACCCAGCTCCACTAGCCTCCGCCATGATCTCCTCCGAAAGGTGAAGTATGACTGCTTACTGTAGTGAAAATACATCATTTTTATACCCAAGGGCTCGTTTACATTTACTATTTTTATTTTTTCTTCTCCTAGAGTCTTTTAATTTTCCCGCCTGCTACCAATTTCTTCCCCACAGTCTTAAGAGCATCAATACCGTGAGTTCTCAGAGCGCTCTTTACATCCCGTCTACCACTGGTTAAATCACCAAGAACATTTTTCCCAAAATCGATAGCAGTCGGCGTTACAGTATTCATGAAAAATGGTATGGCTCGTCGAGCCAAGCCGGCTAAGGTCCCAAAAAAACCACCACCAGATCTGAGGTAAGGCGCTTGGAATGTGCGTATGTCATTCATCGCTCCCCCCCTCACCCCGTATCTCCCAGAGAGGGGGGAGAAGATCTCCCCGTACTCCTTCTGGGAGGGTGTGTGGAAAGGTACTCGCATCCCGACTCCTCTTCTTATAATAACCGATGATATGGGTAAACACTTCTATATATATATATATATATATATATATATATATATATATATATATATATATATATATATATATATATATATATATATATATATATATATATTTATATTTATATAGATTATATTGTTATACCTTAGGGCGGAGGTGTAAGACTACCGTAACCGACCTCCCATCTTCAAAACTAACCTTTCGTCCAAACTGATCTGTTATCTTAATACTCACTTTCTCCAACGTGTTAGTATTTAATGTCTTGTACACTAGGGGATGAGCCCCTCTAGAATAAGAGTCATGATAATTGATTGCATCTAAGATATTTACAATTTGTCCCCCGTAACGATCCGGCTCGATGACGTCACTATAAATGAGTAAATAGTCACAACCTCCGTCATTGTCTGGGGGGAATGAGGCCACGACCTTGGAGGCTGCTGTAATGTCATCTGATTTTGCCTGATAAATGGTGTATTTGCGACTGCTGTCAAAACCAAGTACATTAGCTATTCTGTGTTTAAATTGAAGGCTAAGAGAATATAAGGAACCAGTGCCTTCATTGTTAAGAGTGGAGGCTAGTAATACTCGCTCTAAGGATTGATCATAGGTGAGGATTGGTTCTCTTTCTGAGAAGTATATTTTGAAATCACCTCGGAAGCTAAGCTTCATGTCGGTGATTATTTGTCGGCTAAGCTCACTCGTGATGAATGTGATGTTTCTGGATAGTATGTTGGTTTTGGGGAGGAAGGTGTAGATGAGATGTTCTGGGCTTTTAGAAAGAGTTCCTCGCTTAAAAGTAGCATAGACGTCTATACCAGACTCCCCCTCATCCTTGATGATAGCGTTAATTCGTCTGGGTAGGAGTATGTTGACTAAGGCCACTTCATGTTTAATGGAAGGGTTTAAATGTAGAGTGGGGATGGTGTTTGTAAATGCTGAACTTGTGTTGTTGTATATATCTTCTTGGTCGAGGCTAGTGAGGTATATGTAGTGTTCCTCGTCCATTGTTATCTTATGTACTGACTGGGGTGGGAATAAAACATCATTACTTATATTTTATTTTATTAATCTACTAAGGAAATATTACTTTTAAAAGAACTACAACAGGGGGAACTACATTTTGTTTCCCCATAACAAATTACATATAAAGAGCAGCAGCTGTTGGTACTGCTATCGTCCGCTGCTGCCGCTGCCGCTGCTGCTGGGGGAGCTGTTGGTACCACTGACACCGCTGCCACCGCTGACGGTACTGCTGCCGCTGCTGCTGCTGCCACCGCTGGAACCGTTGTAGTTGGTGGTACTGCTGCCGCTACCGTTACCGCTGCCGGCGATGATGGTACTGTTGCTGCCGCTGTCACCGCCGGAACTGCTGTAGTTGGTGGTACTGTTGCCGCTACCATTACCGCTACTGTAGGTACCGCTGACAACACTGTCACCGTCGTCGGTGGACCTGCTACTGCTACCACCACCGAAGCTGTTGTAGATGGAGGTACTGCTGTTGCTGCTGCTGCTGTTACTGACTGCGGCGGTGCTGGCACCTCTTCTTTGAGTGTTGTTGGTTACAGCTTTCGTTGTTTTTTCGGTGATGAGGATAACAGGAATATTTCCTGTGACTCTCCATCGAGGATGGTGTCAATACGATGATTTGAGAGGGGGTCGAAGTCAATAGTGGTTTCGATCCGTCGTTTGGCTGTGCCAGATGTTGTGGGTGGGGGTGGAGCAGCGCTGGAGGTGGATGAGTACTCTTGTAGGTGTCTCTTCTTCCTGGGGGTAGCTGGTGGTGCTGGTGGTGTAGAACGAGAAGAGCTTCCTGGAGTGGTGGCACCCTCCCCCACCACTGCATCTAGGGTGATAGTTTTACTATCACCCTCTCCCCTGGGATCATCATTCGGGAGGGGTACCATCGATGGGGTGACGGTAGAGGGACGTTTGAGGATTACCAGCTCCTTGTTATGCTTGGCCAGCTCAGCGTTGAGCGAAATGAGCATGGGCCCGACGTCCTTGTGCCAGTTGTCCATGCTATCACGGGAGGCCCCCAGCCCATGGGGTACCACCAACCGAAACATGGTTGGAGTTCTTACCATAAGATTGCCAACCTTTGTTAGGGCTGTTTTCAGCCAGTATAAACGATTTTTGGCAGTATCCAGGGTGACATTCGTGATGTAGTGGATGTCGGCGGAAGACTGCACTTGCTCCTGAGCTATAGGGTTGGACTCGAAGGGTGCTCCTGCACCGAAAGCAGAAATTAGCGCCACGATGGTGGGGCGGAAGAACAAGACTGGCTCTTCGGCAATGTCTTGACCGTCGGAGGGTAGGGGAGCTATCTTCACTTCAATGTCCCCTGGGGTAGACCGGTAACGTATTGTGGCCCTGTTGACACGAGTCAGTCCTTCACGTTCCACACGGGCATAGTTGTAACATTTCCATATTACACTTGCCAGTCCATAGGGACGCACAACAGCAGCCGGTAAGTCATACACTATGACATCACCGACCCCAAAGGCGTGGGTGTCGGTGATGTCGCTGTCTATTGACTTAATGGACGATAAAGCCATGGCGGAGGGGCGGTTGAGAGGAACGAGAGAGTCGTCGTCAACTATGGTGACCGAGGGTGACGGTGGAGGCCTTTAAATACACCTGTGTCCCCCACCTGGAGGGGGAGGAATGTAGGGGTGTGGGGTAGAGGTCGCCTTCCTTACCTTAAAAGTCCATACACACTCCGTCCAGTCTCGAAGGCTGTAATCTGGTCTCGATGTTGGAAGGTTAATTTTTCCATTTGCCATATCTCCGTCTGGATTTCCTGGGATGAATATTCTTCATAGCGTTTCACCGTCTCTCCAAATGACTTAAAAAACCGTTCTGGAGGGGCACTCAACACAAGACGGTCATAACAATCCCACAATGCATATATCAATCTACATTTGTGTTCGACATACTTGTAGTACCGCTGAGTAGCAACCAACTTCTTTAATAAGGGAGATTTGTCTTCTGGAGGTGAAGCTGGGGGAGGAGTGGGTCTAGAAGCTTGCTCCATGGTGGATATGCAACTGAATATGGTGGTCTTTAAGATGACCTTCATATAGGTCTTCAATACGGCTCCCAATGGGGTCTCCTATGGATACCCCTCCCCCCTTTTAACTGTGATCTGGCGCGATAATTACGTATGAGGGTTGGGTCTATGCCAGCCACCCTCAGTAAAACCCTTACATCTTCCATGTCACTTGCCCTAAATTGTCCCTTTGTGAAGGCTAGAGTTTTAATTATATCTAAAATATTTAAATTTTGTACAGGCTTTAATAAATTTCCGCGACTATCCCACATCACCTGTTGGCTGTTTTGTCCAAACATGTTCAATAATGCTTTGACATGAGGAATTTCCTCAATTTTAAAATTCACATTTATTAAGTTGTCCAGACTTGGATTTTGGGGTGTGATGGTGGCTTTATGTGGAGTGTGGCCAGCAACAATTACTTGCACTTCGGGCGGGAGGATGGAATGTCCCCTTTTTTTATTTATTTTTTTTTTTAAAGGCGATGGTCGCGCCGGGCGGCCAGCGTTTTTTTTCTTTTTAAGGGTGGCGGCGGGCGACGGTCGCCGGGGGCCCCAATGTCATTTAAAGGGTGTGTGACCAGCCTCGCCCGTCTGGAGGTGCTACTACGGCAACACCGCCCACAGCCCGTTGTTGTCAGGTGGGAGGAAGGAGTGTCCTCTTCCCCCACCCCCCCATCACCCCTACCAGAGTCGCAGGTGGGTAGGTTACAGGCTCCCCCAATATTATTACTTGAGTTGGATTCGTTTTTTAAAGAGAAGGACATACTTTCACTACCATCACCACCGGGGGAGGGCAGACCCACCGCATTAAGAGGTGATGGTGAGTTCTTGTTT